>NC_133125.1:213177236-213377243 GCF_048418815.1 Hemitrygon akajei
GGAGGTGACTTTAGTGTCGGGAAGATGAGGTGAGGGTTGAGTGGGGGAGGGTGAGAGAGAGTTGGTAATTTGAGCGGGGAGTGCCGGATGTGAGAGTGGAGTGGGGGGAGATGAGGTGGGGAATGGGGAGGTGAGGGGGTTGGGTGGGAGGTGAGAGTGAGTAGGGGGAGAGAGGGAAAGGGGAGGTGAGGGAGAGTATGGGAGGTGAGGGGGAGTGCCGGAGGTGAGGGAGGAGTGGTGTTAGGTGAAGATGGAGTCTGGGAGGAGAGGGGTGGCGTGTCAAGATGAGGGGGAGTGGGGGGAGTTGAGGGGTGTGTGTGGAAAGTGGGGAGGAGTGCGGGAGGTGAGAGGAAGTGTGGGATGTGAGGAGGAGTGTGGGAGTTGAGGGGATGTAGTACAGAGAGGGAAAGGGGAGGTAAGGGAGAGTGTCGGAGGTGAGGGAGGAGTGTGGGAGGTAAGGTGGGAGTATGGGAGGTGAAGGGGAGTGTGGGGTTGAGAGGTGAGAGAGTGTGGGAGGTGAGGGGGGAGTGTGGGAGTTGAGGGTGAATGGGGGAGGTGAGAGGGAGTGTGGGATGTGTGGGAGGAGTGTGGGAGGTGAGGGGGAGTGCCGGAGGTGAGGGAGGAGTGTGCTAGGTGAAGGGGGAGTATGGGAGGTGAGGGGTGGAGTGTCGAGATGAGGGGGAGTGGGAGAGTTGATGGGGTGTTTGGAGGTGATGGGGGAGTGTGGAATATCTGGAGTGAGTTTAGGAGGTGAACGGGAGTGTGGGATGTGAGGGGGAATTTGGGAGGTGAGCGGGGATGTGCGAGGAGAGGGGGAGAGGGGAGATAAGGGGGAGTGAGGGTGGGAGGTGAAGGAGGGGTGTGGTATTTGAGGGTGAGTGTGGGAGGTGAGGGGGTGAGTGAGGGAGTTGAGGGGTGTGTGGGAGGTGAGGGGTGGGTGTGGTATTTAAGGGTGAGTGTGGGAGGTGAGGGGGGAGTGGGAGGTGAGGGAGGAGTGGGGGAGGGGAGGGGGGAGTATGGGAGTGGAGGGGCAGTGTGGGAGGTGAGGGGGAGCGGGGGAGGTGAAGGGCGGAGTGCTGGAGATGAGGGAGAGTGCCGGATGTGAAGAGGTGGAGTGTCAAGATGAGGGGGAGTGGGGGTGTTGAGGGGGTGTTTGGAGGTGAGGGCTGAGTGTGGGAGTGGAGGGGCAGTGTGGGAGGTGAGGGGGAATGTAGGAGGTGAGGGGGAGTGTGCTAGGTGAAGAGGTTGTGGGGAGTGTGGGAGGTGAGGGAGGAGTGTGGTTGTTGAGTGTGGGAGGTAAGGGGAGAGTGTGGGAGGTGAGAGGATGTAGTGGAGAGAGGGAAAGGGGAGGTGAGGGAGAGTGTGGGAGGTGAGGAGGTGTACCGGATTTGAGGGAGGAGTGTGCTCAGGGAAGGGGGGAGTATGGGAGGTGAGGGGTGGAGTGTCGAGATGAGGTGGAGTGCAGGACTTGAAGGACTGTTTGGAGGTGAGGGGTGTGTGTGGGAGCTGAGGGAGGGGTGTGGTATTTAAGGGGTGTGTGGGAGGTGATGCGGAGTGTGGGATGTGGGAATGTGTGGGAGGTGAAGGGTAATGTGGGAGGTGAGGGGGGAGTGTGGGAGGTGAGGGAGGAGTGGGGGAGGTGAGGGAGGACTGGGGGAGGGGACGGGGAGTATAGCAGTTAATGGGGAGCGAAGGGAGATGAAGGGTAGTGTGGGGGCTGAGGGGTGAGTGGGGAAGCGAGGGGGAGTGCCGGAGGTGAGGTAGGTGAAAGGGGAATGTGCTAGGAGAGGGGGGGTATGGGAAGTGACGGGGTACGGGGGAGGTGAGGGGGAGCGGGGGAGGAGTGGGGGGAGTATGGGAGGTGAGGGGGGCAGTGTGGGAGGTGAGGGGAGCAGGGGGAGTTGAGGGGGAGTGTGTGAGGTGAGTGAGACTGAATGAGGCGAAAGTATAGAGGGGGAGGTGAGGGGGAATTGAGGAGGTGACTTTAGAGTCCGGAAGATGAGGTGAGGGTTGAGTGGGGGAGGTGAATGGGGAGGTGGGGGATGTGAGGGGCGTGTGTGGGATGTGGGGGTGAGTGAGGAATGTGAGGGGAGTGTGGTAGGCAGAGTGCTGGATGTGAGGGAGAGTGGGGGTGGTGAGGGAGAGTGGGGTAGGCGAGGGAGAGTCGGGAATTTGAGCGGGAGTGCCGGAGGTGAGGGTGGAGTGGGTGGAGATGTGGTGGGAATGGGGGAGGTGAGGGGGTTGGGTGGAAAGTGATGGGGAGTGTGGGTGGTGAGGGAGGAGTGAGGGGGTGTGTGGGAGGTGAGAAGGAGTAGGGGAGAGAGGGAAAGGGGAGGTGAGGGAGAGTGCCGGTGGAGAGGGAGGAGTGTGCCAGGTGAAGAGGGAGTCTGGGGGGAGAGGGGTTGAGTGTTGAGATGAGGGGGAATGGTGTTGAGGGGTGTATGGAGGTGAGGGGTGTGTGTGGAAGGTGGGGTGGTGGAGTGTGGGAGGTGAGGGAGGAGTGTGTTATTGAGGGGGAATATTGAGGTGAGGGGTGAGTGTGGGAGGTGAGAGGGAGTGTGGGGTGTGAGGGGGTGTATGGGAGGTGAGGGGGGAGTGTGGGGGTTGAGGGGTGAGTTGGGGAGGTGAGTTGGAGTGTGGGAGGTGAGGGCGGAGTGCCAGAGTTGAGGGGAGTGCCGGAGGTGGGGAGAGTGCCGGAGGTGAGGGAGGTCAGAGGGGAATGTGCCAGGTGAGAGGGGCGTATGGGATGTGAGGGGGAGTGTGGGAGGTGAGGGGTGGGTTTGGGAGCTGAGGGAGGGGTGTGGTATTTGAGGGTGAGTAGGGAGGTGAGGGGGTAGCAGGGAGGTGAGGTGCAGTGTGGGAGTTGAGGGGTGAGTTGGGGAGGTGAGGGGGAGTGTGGGAGGTGAAGGCGGAGTGCCGGAGGTGAGGGAGAGTGCTGGAGGTGGGGAGAGTGCCGGAGGTGAGGGAGGTCAGAGGGGAATGTGCTAGGTGAGAGGGGCGTATGGGATGTGAGGGGGATTGTGGGAGGTGAGGGGGAGTTTGGCAGGTGAGGGAGGAGTGGGGGAGGTGAGCGCTAATGTGGGAGGTGAGTGGGGATTGTGCAAGGAGAGGGGGAGAGGGGAGGTAAGGGGGAGTGAGCGCAGTGAGGGTCGAGTGTGGGAGTTGAGGGGTGAGTGTGGGAGGTGAGGGGTGGGTTTGGGAGCTGAGGGAGGGGTGTGGTATTTGAGGGTGAGTAGGGAGGTGAGGGGGGTAGCAGGGAGGTGAGGTGGAGTGTGGGAGTTGAGGGGTGAGTTAGGGAGGTGAGGGGGAGTGTGGGAGGTGAAGGCGGAGTGCCGGAGGTGAGGGAGAGTGCTGGAGGTGAGGGAGGAGTGTGCTAGGTGAAGGGGGATTATGGGAGGTGAGAGGTGGAGTGTCGAGATGAGGGGGAGTGGGGAAGTTGAGGGGCTGTGTTGAGGTGAGTGATGAGTGTGTAAGGTGAGGGGGAGCGGGGAGGTGAGGAGGAGTGTGGGGGTTGAGGGGTGAGTTGGGGTGGAGAGGGGGAGTGTGGGGGTTAAGGGGTGAGTTGGGGAGGTGAGTGGGAGGTGAGGGCGGAGTGCCAGAGGTGAGGGGGAGTGCCGGAGGTGAGGTAGGTGAAAGGGGAGTGTGCTAGGAGAGGGGGGTTATGGGAAGTGACGGGGTACGGGGGAGGTGAGGGGGAGTGTGGGAGGTGAGGGGAAGTTTGGGAGGTGAGGGGGAGTGTGGCAGGAGAGGGGGAGAGGGGAGGAAAGGAAGAGTGAGGGAGTTGAAGGGTGAGTGGTGGGTGAGGGAGCTGAGAGAGGCATGTGGTATTTGAGGGTGTGTGGGAGGTGAGGGGGAGTGTGTGATGTGGTGGAGTCTGTGCAAGGTGAGGGGGAGTGCCGGAGGTGAGGGTGGAGTGGTGGGAGATGAGGTGAGAATGGGGGAGGTGAGGGGGAGTGGGGAAGTGAGGAGTAGGGTGGGGATTGAGGGGTGATTTGGGGAGGAGAGGGTGAGTGTATGAGGTGAGCGTTGAGTGGGGGAGGTGAATGGGGAGTGGGGGATGTGAGGGGCGAGTGTGGGATGTGAGGGGGAGTGAGGAAAGTGAGGGGAGTGTGGTAGGTGGAGTGGTGGATGTGAGGGAGAGTGGGGGTGGTGAGGGAGAGTGGGGTAGGTGAGGGAGAGTCGGGAATTTGAGCAGGAGTGCCGGAGGTGAGGGTGGAGTGGTGGGAGATGAGGTGGGAATGGGGGAGGTGAGGGGGAGTGGGGAAGTGAGGAGTAGGGTGGGGTTTGAGGGGTGATTTGGGGAGGAGAGGGTGAGTGTATGAGGTGAGCGTTGAGTGGGGGAGGTGAATGGGGAGTGGGGGATGTGAGGGGCGAGTGTGGGATGTGAGGGGGAGTGAGGAAAGTGAGGGGAGTGTGGTAGGTGGAGTGGTGGATGTGAGGGAGAGTGGGGGTGGTGAGGGAGAGTGGGGTAGGTGAGGGAGAGTCGGGAATTTGAGCAGGAATGCCGGAGGTGAGGGTGGAGTGGTGGGAGATGAGGTGGGAATGGGGGTGGTGAGGGGGAGTGGGGGAGGTGGGCAGTAGGCTGGGGTTTGAGGGGTGATTTGGGGAGGAGAGGGTGAGTGTATGAGGTGAGCGTTGAGTGGGGGAGGTGAATGGGGAGTGGGGGATGTGAGGGTGAGTGAGGAAAGAGAGTGGAGTGTGGTAGGTGGAGTGGTGGAAGTGAGGGAGAGTGGGGGTAGGTGAGGGAGAGTTGGGAATTTGAGGGGGAGTGCCGGAGATTAGGGTGGAGTGGGGGGAGCTGAGGTGGGAATGGTGGAGGTGAGGGGGAGTGTGAGAGGTGAGGGGCGTGGGTGGGAGGTGATTGTGAGTATGGGAGGTGAGGGAGGAGTGTGGTGGTGAGAGGGAGGGTGGGAGGTGAGAGGAGTGTGGGATGTGAGGGGGGAGTTTGAGAGGGGAGGGGTAGAGGGGAGGTGAGGGGAAGGGTGGGAGGTGAAGTAGATTTGGGGAGTGTCGAGGTGAGGGGATGCGGGGACATGAGGTGAGGTAGATTTGAGGAGTGTCGAGGTGAGGGGGAGGGTGGGAGTTGAGGGGGAATGCTGGAGGTGAGGGAGGAGTGTGCTAGGTGAAGAGGGGTATGGGAGTTGAGGGGTGGAGTGTCGAGATGAGAGGGAGTGGGTGTGTTGAGGTGGTGTGTGGAGGTGAGGGGGAGTTTGGGAGGTGAGGGGGAGTTTGGGAGGTGATGGGGGAGTGTGTCAGGTGAGGGAGGATAGGGGAGGTGAGGGGTGAGTGTGGGAGGTGAGGGGTGTGTGTGGGAGCTGAGGGAGGGGTGTGGTATTTAAGGGTGTGTGGGAGGTGATGCAGAGTGTGGGATGTGGGAGTGTGTGGGAGGTGAAGGGTAGTGTGGGAGGTGAGTGGTGGGTGTGGGAGCTGAGGGAGGGGTGTGGTATTTGAGGGTGTGTGGGAGGTGAGGGAGGACTGGGGGAGGTGACAGGGAGTATAGCAGTTAATGGGGAGCAAAGGGAGATGAAGGGTAGTGTGGGGGCTGAGGGGTGAGTTGGGGAAGTGAGGGGGAGTGCCGGAGGTGAGGTAGGTGAAAGGGGAGTGTGCTAGGAGAGGGGGGTATGGTAAGTGACGGGGTACGGGGGAGGTGAGGGGGAGCGGGGGAGGAGTGGGGGGAGTATGGGAGGTGAGGGGGCAGTGTGGGAGGTGAGGGGGAGCAGGGGAGTTGAGGGGGAGTGTGTGAGGTGAGTGAGACTGAATGAGGCGAAAGTATAGAGGGGGAGGTGAGGGGGAATTGAGGAGGTGACTTTAGAGTCTGGAAGATGAGGTGAGGGTTGAGTGGGGGATGTGAGGGGCGTGTGTGGGATGTGAGGGTATGTGAGGGTGAGTGAGGAATGTGAGGGGAGTGTGGTAGGCGGAGTGCTGGATGTGAGGGAGAGTGGGGTTGGTGAGGGAGAGTCGGGAATTTGAGCGTGAGTGCCGGAGGTGAGGGTGGAGTGGGTGGAGATGAGGTGGGAATGAGGGAGGTGAGGAGGAGTGTGAGAGGTGAGGGGGTTGGGTGGAAGGTGATGGGGAGTGTGGGTGGTGAGAGAGGAGTGTGGGGGTGAGAGGGTGTGTGGGAGGTGAGAGGGAGTAGGGGGAGAGAGGGAAAGGGGATGTGAGGGAGAGTGTGGGAGGTGAGGGGGAATGCCGGAGTTGAAGGAGAGTTGGGAGGTGAGGGAGGAGTGTGCTAGGCGAAGGGGGAGTCTGGGGGGAGAGGGGTTGAGTGTCGAGATGAGGGGGAGTGATGTTGAGGGGGTGTACGGTGAGGGGTGTGTGTGGAAGGTGGGGTGGAGTGTGGGAGGTGAGGGGGAGTGTGGGGGTTGAGGGGTGAGTTGGGGAGCTGATGGAGGTGAGCGAGGAATGTGCTAGGTGAGAGGGGCGTATGGGAGGTGAGGGGTGGAGTGTTGAAATGAGAGGGAGTGTGGAGGTGAGGGGTGTGTGTGGAAGGTGGGGTGGAGTGTGGGAGGTGAGGGGGAGTGTGGGGGTTGAGGGGTGAGTTGGGGAGGTGATGGAGGTGAGCGAGGAATGTGCTAGGTGAGAGGGGCGTATGGGAGGTGAGTGGTTTGTGTGGAAGGTGAGGGGGAGTGTGGGAGGTGAGTGGCGAGTATGGGGTGAGGGGTGAGGGTATGTGAGGGGAACGGTGGGAGGTGGGATTTGAGGGGTGAGTGAGGAAATTGAGAGGTCGTTGGGGATGTGAGGGGGAGTGTGGGTAGTTGGGGGAGTGTGGGAGGTGAGGGGGAGAGGGGAGGAAAGAAGGAGTGAGGGAGTTGAGGGGTGAGTGTGGAGGTGAGTGGTGGGTGTGGAAAGTGAGGGGGAGTGTGGGAGGTGAGTGGCAAGTATGGCGGGAGGGGAGAGGGTATGTGAGGGGAACGGTGGGGGGTGGGATTTGAGGGGTGAGTGGGGAAGGTGAGAGGGAGTTGGGGATGTGAGGGGGAGTGTGGGAGGTGAGGGGGAGTGTGGGTAGTGCGGGGAGTGTGGGTAGTGGGGGTAGTGTGGGAGGTGAGGGGGAGTGTGGCATGTGAGGGGGAGTGTGGCAGGTGAGGGAGGAGTGGAGGAGGTGATGAGGAGTGTGGGAGGTGAGCCGGGAGTGTGGGAGGTGAGCAGGGAGTGTGGGAGGGGAGGGGGAGAGGGGACGTACGGGGGAGTGTGGGAGGTGAGCGGGGAGTGAGGGAGGTGAGGGGTGAGTGTGGGAGGTGAAGTGTGAGTGGGGCAGGTATGAGGGAGTGTGGGACACGAGGGGTGAGTAGGTAAGTTATAGGGAGCATGGGACGTGAGGGGGAGTGTGGCAGTTGAGGGGGAGTAGGGGAGAGAGGGTAAGGGGAGGTGAGGGAGAGAATGGAATGTGAGGGGTAGTGCTGGAGGAGATGGAAGTGTGCCGGAGGTGAGTGGGGAGTATGGGAGGTGAGGGGTGGAGTGTCGAGTTGAGGAAGAGTGTGGTAGTTGAGGGTCAGTGTGGGTGGTGAGGGGGTAATGTGAGTTGTGAGGGGGAGTGTGGGAGGTGAGGGCGAGTGTGACAGGTGAGGGAGGAGTGGAGGAGGTGAGGGGGCGTAGGGAAGAGAGGGAAAGGGGAGGTGAGGGTGAGTGTGGGAGGTGAGGGGGAGTGCCGGGGGTGAGGGAGGAGTGTGCTAGGTGAAGGGGGAGCATGGGAGGTGAGGGGTGGAGTGTCGAGATGAGGGGAAGTGGGGAAGTTGAGGGGTGAGTGTGGAAGGTGAGAGGGGAGTGTGGAAGGTGAGAGGGGAGTGAGGGAGGAGTGTCGTAGTTGATGGTGAGTGTGGGAGGTGAGGGGAGTGTGGGATGTGAGGGGGAGTGTGGGATGTGAGGGGGAGTGTGGGTTGTGAGGGGGAGTGTTGGAGGTGAGGGGGAGTGTGGGATGTGAGGAGTGTGTTTGGGAGATGAGGGGGTGTGTGGCAAATGAGGAGGAGTGTGGCAGGTGATGGAGGAGTGGGGAAGGTGAGGGAGGAGTGGGGAAGGTGAGGGGGAGTGTGGGATGTTAGGGGGAGTGTGGGATGTTAGGGGGAGTGTGGGAGATGAGGGGGAGTAGGGGAGAGAGGGAAAGGGGAGGTGAGGGAGAGTGTGAGTGAGGGGGAGTGCCGGAGGTGAGGGAGGAGTGTGCTAGGTGCAGGGGGAGCATGGGAGGTGAGGGATGGAGTGTCGAGCTGGGGGTGGAGTGGGGGAGTTAATGGATTGTGTGGAGGTGAGGAGTCAGTGTGGGAGGTGAGAGGTGAGTGTGGGAGATGAGGGAGTGGTGGGGAGATGAGGGTGTGTGGGAGGTTGAGGAGGAGTGTGGGATGTGAGGGGAAGTATGGGAGGTGAGGAAGGGAGTGTGGGAGTTGAGGGGGAGAGGGGTAACTGAGGGTTGAGTGGGGGAGGTGAGGGTGTAGGGGAGGTGAAGGGGGAGTGGGGGAGTGTCGAGATGAGGGGGAGGGGGGGAGTTGAGTAGGTTTCTGCAGGTGAGGGGTGAGTGTGGGACATGAGGGGGGAGTGTGGGCGGTGAAGGGTAGCGTTGGATGTGAGGGGGAGTGTGGGGGTTGGGGGTGAGTTGCAGAGGTGAGGGGTTTGAGGGGGGTGAGTGGGAATCGTGGGAGGGGAGGGGGAGAGGGGAGGTATGGGGGAATGAGGGAGGTGAGGGGTGAGTGTGGCAGTTGAGGGTGAGTGTGGGAGGTGAGGGGGAGTGCGGGATGTGAGGGGGTGTGGGATGTGAGGGGGAGTGTTGGAGGTGAGGGGGAGTGTGGGAGATGAGGGGTGTGTGGCAGATGAGGAGGAGTGTGGCAGGTGAGGGAGGAGTGGGGAAGGTGACTGGGAGTGTGGGATGTTAGAGGGAGTGTGGGAGATGAGGGGGAGTAGGGGAAAGAGGGAAAGGGGAGGTGAGGGAGGAGTGTGCTAGGTAAGGGGGAGTATGAGAGGTGAGGGGTGGAGTGTTGAGGTGACGGTGAGTGGGGAGTTGAGGGGTGACGTGGGAGGTAAGGGAGAAGTGTGGTAGTTGAGGGTGAGTGTGGGAGGTGAGGGGGAGTGTGGGATGTAAGGGAGGGGTGGAGGAGGTGAGGGGTGTGGGAAGTGAGCGGGGAGTGTGGGAAGGGAGGGGGAGATGGGAGGTAAGGGGGAGTGAGGGAGGTGAGGGGTGTGTGGGAGTTGAGGGGTGAGTGTGGGAGGTGAAGTGTGAGTTCGGGAGGTGATATGGAGCGTGGGACGTGAGGGGGAGAAGGGGAGAGAGGGAAAGGGGAGGTGAGGGAGAGTGTGGAATGTGAGGGGGAGTGCTGGAGGAGAAGGAGGTGTGCCCGAGGTGAGGGGGGAGTATGGGAGGTGAGGGGTTGTATTGCAGGTGAGGAGGAGTGTGGCAGGTGAGGGAGTGGGGAAGATGAGGGGGAGTGTGGGATGTTAGGGGGAGTGTGGGAGATGAGGGGGTGAAGGGGAGAGAGGGAAAGGGCGGGTGAGGGAGAGTGTGGGAGGTGAGGGGGAGTGCCAGAGGTGAGGGAGGAGTGTGGTAGTTGAGGGTGAGTGTGGGAGGTGAGGGAGAGTGGGGGATGTGAGCGGGAGCTTGGGAGGTGAGGTGGAGTGTGGCAGGTGAGGGAGGTGTGGAGGAGGTGAGGGGTGTGTGGGAGGTGAACGGAGAGTGTGGGAAGGGAAGGGGAGAGGGGAGGTAAGGGGGAGTGAGGGGGGAGTGTGGGAGTTGAGGGGTGAGTGTGGGAGGTGAACTGTGAGTGGGGGAGGTGACAGAGAGTTGTGGGATGTGAGGGGGAGTGTGGGTGGTTAGTGGGAGTAGGGGAGAGAGGGAAAGGGGAGGTGAGGGTGAGTGTGGGAGGTGAGGGGGTGTGTGGCATGTGAGGGGGAGTTTGGGAGGTGAGCGGGGAGTGTGGGAGGGGAGTGTGGGAGGGGAGGGTGAGAGGGGAGGTGAGGGTTGAGTGTGGGAGGTGAAGTGTGAGTGGGGTAGGTATGAGGGAGTGTGGGAGGCGAGTGGTGAGTAGGTAAGGTATAGGGAGAGTGGGACGTGAGGGGGAGTGTGGGTGTTGAGGGGGAGTAGGGGAGAGAGGGCAAGGGGAGGTGAGGGAGAGTGTGGAATGTGAGGGGGAGTGCTGGAGGAGAAGGAGGTGTGCCAGAGGTGAGGGGTGGTGTGTCGAGATGAGGCGGAGTGGGGGAGTTGAGGAGGTGTGTGGAGGTGAGGGGGGAGTATGGGAGGTGAGGGGTTGTGTTGCAGGTGAGGAGGAGTGTGGCAGGTGAGGGAGGAGTGGGGAAGATGAGGGGGAGTGTGGGAGGTGAGGGGGTGTAGGGGAGAGAGGGAAAGGGCAGGTGAGGGAGAGTGTGGGAGGTGAGGGGGAGTGCCGGAGGTGAGGGAGGAGTAGGGGAGAGAGGGAAAGGGGAGGTGAGGGGGAGTGCCAGAGGTGAGGGAGGAGTGTGCTAGGTGAGGGGGGAATATGAGAGGTGAGGGGTGGAGTGTTGAGGTGAGGGTGAGAGGGGGAGTTGAGGGGTGAGTGTGTGAGGTGAGGGAGGAGTGTGGTAGTTGAGGGTGAGTGTGGGAGGTGAGGGAGAGCGGGGGTTGTGAGGGGTGTGTGGGAGGTGAGTGGGGAGTGTGGGAGTTGAGGGGTGAGTGTGTGAGGTGAACTGTGAGTGGGGGAGGTGACAGGGAGTGTGGGATGTGAGGGGGAGTGTGGGTGGTTAGTAGGAGTAGGGGAGAGAGGGAAAGGGGAGGTGAGGGTGAGTTGGGGAGGTGAGGGTTTGTGTGGGAGGTGAGGGGGTGTGTGGCATGTGAGGGGGAGTGTGGCATGTGAGGGGGAGTTTGGGAGGTGAGGGATGTGAGGGGGAGTTTGGCAGGTGAGGGAGGAGTGGAGGAGGTGAAGGGGAGTGTGGGAGGTGAAGGGGAGTGTGGGAGGTGATCGGGGAGTGTGGGAGGGGAGGGTGAGAGGGGAGGTAAGGGAGAGTGAGGGAGGTGATGGTTGAGTGTGGGAGGTGAAGTGTGAGTGGGGTAGGTATGAGGGAGTGTGGGAGACGAGGGGTGACTAGGTAAAGTATAGGGAGCGTGGGACGTGAGGGGGAGTGTGGGTGTTGAGGGGGAGTAGGGGAGAGAGGGAAAGGGGAGGTGAGGGAGAGTGTGGAATGTGAGTGGGAGTGCTGGAGGAGAAGGAGGTGTGCCGGAGGTGAGTGGGGAGTATGGGAGGTGAGGGGTGGAGTGTCAAGTTGAGGAAGAGTGTGGTAGTTGAGGGTCAGTGTGGGTAGTGAGGGGGTAATGTGAGTTGTGAGGGGGAGTGTGGGAGGTGAGGGGGCATAGGGGAAAGAGCGAAAGGGGAGGTGAGGGTGAGTGTGGGAGGTGAGGGGGAGTGCTGGAGGTGAGGGAGGAGTGTGCTAGGTGAAGGGGGAGCATGGGAGGAGAGGGGTGGAGTGTAGGAGGTGACGGGGGAGTGTGGGAGGTGAATGGGAGCAGTGTAAGTGAGGGGGAGTGTGGGGGTTGAGGGGTGAGTTGGGGAGGGGGAGCGTAGGAGGTGAGATCGGAGTACCGGACATGAGGGAGGAGTGAGGGAGGTGAGGGAGGAGTGAAGGATGTGAGAGGTCAGTGTGCTAAGTGAGGGGGGAGTATGGGAGTTGAGGGGTGGAGTGTCGAGGTAAGTGGGAGTGGGGGATTTGAGGAGGTGTGTGGAGGTGAGGGAGGAGTGTGGGAAGTGAGGTAGGGGTGTGGGAGGTGAGGGTGTGTGTGGAGGTGAGGGGCTGTGTGGAAGTGAGGGGTAAGTGTGGGAGGTGAGGGGGAAATGTGGGAGTCGAGGGGGGAATGTGGGAGGTGAAGGGGAGCAGGGGAGGTGAGGGGGAGCGGGTGAGGTTAAGGGGAGTGTGGGGGGTGAGGGCAGAGTATGCGAGGTGAGGGGGGAATATGGGAGGTGTGGGGGGAGTGTTGGAGGTGAAGTGGAGTGTAAGGGAGGAGGGGTGAGTGGGGGAGGTGAGGAGGAGTATGGGAGGTGAGGCGCAGAGTGGGAGGTAAGGGGGTGTGGTGTAGTTGAGGGGGGAGTGTGTGAGGTGAGAGGGAGTGTGGGATGTGAGGGGGAGTGGGGGAGGTGAGGGGGAGTGTGGAAGGAAAGGGGAGTGTGGGAGGTGAGGGGGAGTTGCGGACGTGAGGGTGGAGTGTGGGATGGGGAGTGGGGAAGTGAGGGAGTGTGGGAGGTGTGGTGGGAGCATGGGAGTTGAGGCGGAGGGGGAGGTGAGGCGGTCAGGGGGTGTGACATAGTTGAGGGGGGAGTGTGTGAGGTGAGGAGGGAGTGTGGGATGTGAGGGGGAGTGGGGGAGCTGAGTTGGGGAGGTGAGGGGTGAGTGGGGAGATGAGGGGAGAGTAGTGAGATATAACAATTACAGCACGGAAACAGGCCATCTCGGCCCTTCTAGTCCGTGCCAACGCTTACTCTCACCTAATCCCACTGACCCGCACTCAGCCCATAACCCTCCATTCCTTTCCTGTCCATATACCTATCCAATTTTACTTTAAATGACAATACCGAACCTGCCTCTACCACTTCTACTGGAAGCTCATTCCACAAGGCTACCACTCTCTGAGTAAAGAAATTCTCCCTCGTGTTACCCTTAAACTTTTGCCCCCTAATTCTCAGATCATGCCCTCTTGTTTGAATCTCCCCTACTCTCAATGGAAAAAGCCTATCCACGTCAACTCTATCTATCCCCCTCATAATTTTAAATACCTCTATCAAGTCCCCCCTCAACCTTCTATGCTCCAAAGAATAAAGACCTAACATGTTCAACCTTTCCCTGTAACTTAGGTGCTGAAACCCAGGTAACATTCTAGTAAATCTTCTCTGTACTCTCTCTATTTTGTTGATATCTTTCATATAATTTCGTGACCAGAACTGTACACAATACTCCAAATCCGGCCTTACCAATGCCTTGTACAATTTTAACATTACATCCCAACTCCTATACTCAATGCTCTGATTTATAAAGGCCAGCATACCAAAAGCTTTCTTCATCACCCTATCCACATGAGATTCCACCTTCAGGGAACTATGCACCATTATTCCTAGATCACTCTGTTCTACTGCATTCTTCAATGCCCTACCATTTACCATGTATGTCCTATTTTGATTATTCCTACCAAAATGTAGCACCTCACACTTATCAGCATTAAACTCCATCTGCTGTCATTCAGCCCACTCTTCTAACTGGCCTAAATCTCTCTGCAAGCTTTGAAAACCTACTTCATTATCCACAACACACCTACCTTAGTATCATCTGCATACTTACTAATCCAATTTACCTCCCCTTCATCCAGATCATTAATGTATATGACAAACAACACTGGACCCAGTACAGATCCCTGAGGCACACCACTAGTCATCGGCCTCCAACCTGACAAACAGTTATCCACCACTACTCTCTGGCATCTCCCATCCAGCCTCTGTTGAATCCATTTTACTACTTCAATATTAATATCTAATGACTGAACCTTCCTAACTAACCTTCCGTGCGGAACCTTGTCAAAGGCCTTACTGAAGTCCATATAGACAACATCCACTGCTTTACCCTCTTCAACTTTCCTCGTAACCTCTTCAAAAAATTCAATGATTTGTCAAACATGACCTTCCCCGCACAAATCCATGCTGACTGTTCCTAATCAGACCCTGTCTATCCAGATAATTATATATACCATCTCTAAGAATACTTTCCATTAATTTACCCACCACTGACGTCAAACTGACAGGCCTATAATTGCTAGTTTTACTCTTGGAACCCTCTTTAAACAATGGAACCACATGAGCAATACACCAATCCTCTGGCACCATCCCCGTTTCTAATGACATTTGAAATATTTCTGTCAGAGCCCCTGCTATTTCTACACCAACTTCCCTCAAGGTCGTAGGGAATATCCTGTCAGGAACTGGAGATTCATCCACTTTTATATTCCTTAAAAGCACCAGTACTTCCTCCTCTTTAATTGTTATAGTTTCCATAACTTCCCTACTTGTTTCCCTTACCTTACACAATTCAATATCCTTCTCCTTAGTGAATACCGAAGAAAAGAAACTGTTTAAAATCTCCCCCATCTCTTTCAGCTCCACACATAACTGTCCACTCTGATTCTCTAAGGGACCAATTTTATCCCTCACTATCCTTTTGCTATTAATATAACTGTGGAAACCCTTCAGATTTATTTTCACCTTACTTGCCAAAGCAACCTCGTATCTTCTTTTAGCTTTTCTAATTACTTTCTTAAGATTCTTTTTACATTCTTTATATTCCTCGAGCACCTCATTTACTCCATGCTGCCTATATTTATTGTAGATCTCTCTCTTTTTCTGAACCAAGTTTCCAACATCCCTTGAAAACCATGGCGCTCTCAAACTTTTAACCTTTCCTTTCAACCTAACAGGAACATAAAGATTCTGTACCCTCAAAATTTCACCTTTAAATGACCTCCATTTCTCCATTACATCCTTCCCATAAAACAAATTGTCCCAATTATTTATGGTTTTATATTGCAATATTTCTTCACTATTCTTGGTGGTGCGGCTGTAACGAAACCCAATTTCCCTCGGGATCAATAAAGTATGTCTGTCTGTTTCTCTGTAAGTCCTTTCGCATCTCCTCAAAGTTAGCCTTTCTCCAATCAAAAATCTCAACCCTGGGTCCAGTCCTATCCTTCTCCATAATTATATTGAAACTAATGGTATTGTGATCACTGGACCTGAAGTGCCCCCCAACACATACGTCCGTCACCTGACCTATCTCATTCCCTAACAGGAGATCCAACACTGCCCCTTCTCTCGTCAGTACCTCTATGTATTGCTGCAAAAAACTATCCTGCACACATTTTACAAACTCCAAACCATCCAGCCCTTTTACAGATTGGGCTTCCCAGTCTATGTGTGGAAAATTAAAATCTCCCACAATCACAACCTTGTGCTTACTACAAATATCTGCTATCTCCTTACAAATTTGCTCCTCCAAATCTCGCTCCCCATTAGGTGATACACCCTAATTAGATCTATAATACACCCCTATAAATGTTATTCCACCTTTCCCATTCCTCAATTCCACTCAAATAGTCTCCCTAGACAAGCCCTCTAATCTATCCTGCCAAAGCACAATTGTAATGTTTTATCGGACAAGCAATGAAACACCTCCTCCTCTTGCCCCTCCGATTCTATCACACCTGAAGCAACGAAATCCAGGAATATTTAGTTGCCAATCACACCCCTCCTGCAACCATGTTTCACTAATAGCTACAACATCATATTTCCAGTTATCAATCCATGCTCTAATCTCATCCACCTTTCTTACAATGCTCCTAGCATTAAAATAGATGCATTTAAGAAACTCTCTAGCTCTTCCTCTCTGTTTATCCCTAACAATGTGATCAACTTTATAATCTCTTTCTTCCTTCTCCCCTACATCTTCGGTCTGAGCGCTCCCCTTCTCTATCACCTGCCTATCCTCCCTCACACACTGTCTACTAGCTTTCTCTATTTGTGAACTAACCTCCTCTCCCCTAGTCTCTTCAAATTGATTCCTACCCCCCAACCATTCTAGTTTAAAGTCTCCCCAGTAGCCTTAGCAAATCTATGATGATTTGATGAGGGGGAAGTGGGGGAGGTGAGAGGTGTGTGGTAGTTGAGGGTGAGTGTGGGAGTTGAAGGTGATTGTGGGAGGTGAGGGGGAGTGTGGGAGGTGAGGGGGAGTGGGGGCAGTGACGGGGGAGTGTGAGACATGAGGGGAGGGCGTTGGAGGCGAGAGTGAGTGTGGAGGTGAGGGTGAGGGTGAGTGTGGGTTGTGAGGGGGTGTGTGGGAGGTGAGGGGATGGGTGGGAGGTGAGTGCGGAGTGTGGGAGGAGAGGGGGAGTGGGGAAGTGAGGGTGGAGTTGGGGAGGTGAGGGGGAGGGGGAGTTGAGTGGAGTAGGGGAGGGGAGCGTGTGTGTGGGAGGTGAGGGTGTGAGAGGTATTATTTGGACCTTCGGGACTGTCGGACTGCAGATCACGGGTGCAGACACGGGGTGAGTGTGGGCTGGGATCAGGAACATCTGACCCTGTAATATTCCAGCCTGTGTCAGAGTGGTGATTGATCTTCGGTGCAGAAATACAAACCCAGTTCTGGGAATTTGCCAGCATGTTCTCGAGGTTGGAATGAAGCACCCAAAGCACAAGAGCTTGGAAAATTCCACCCAGAGCATTTCATTCACATGACGAGGATTAGTTCACACAACAAACAATGGGTGGAGGAAATCAGTGAGCAGCATCTCTGGGGTGGGGGGCGGGCTAGTGGTGAAGTGAAATTTTGACAATTTTGGTCAAAATCCTGCATCAGTCTTTATGGAGGCTTTAAACCGAAAACATCCAGTCTTAATGCAGCTTTACCCCAAATATGAAAGACCTTTGCTCACCAACCATCACTCCCCCCGACAGATTATGTTTAACCCAATGTTCCCAGAGAAGATTGTTCACTCCAAATCTGAAGTCTCTTGTATTTGATCAAGATTATTTTAAGGAGCCTTGGTTGCAAAATACAGGGAATTAGTTTATTATTATTAATATACAAATCTCTAAACAGAGCAATGTCATGAAAGACTTAAATAATTCATCCTCACAGAAGAAAATGTTTTTATTAAATAAAATGGCTATTTCTTGTAGTTTTTGAATATTTCAATATTGAACTCTTACCAGATTCTACGATGGATTTCTGAAGTTCCAGCTCTGAAAAGACAGACCAGTGGTATATTAGAACAACAACAAATTTTCAGGACAATGATTTCGCTTCAGATGCTGGAGATCTGAAAGAATGGGGAACACTCAGAGGGTCAGGCAGCTGTGGAGACGATAAATGACAACACAAAAACCATTCCCAACAGTTGCTGTAGGAAAACATGAACACAGTGATCATGGTTTGAAGTGGTTACACTCAGTGTTGAATTTGAAATGCTGTGAGCTACCAGCTGTATATGGTGCTCACAGTGTGACCTCTTCTACATTCGTGAGACCCGATGTAGATTGGGGGACTGTCTTGTCGGTACCATCACTCCACCTGCATCAAGCAGGATTTCCCAGTGGCCAACCATTTTAATGCCGATCCCCATTCCCATTCCGACATATTGAGCCTCCTCTCCTGGCACAATGAGGCCACTCTTGTGTTGGAGAAGCAACACCTGATATTAGTTTCCAACCTGATGGCATGAATATCAATTTCTCCCCCCACCCATCTTCTCTCTTTTTCCATTTCCCATTCTGACTCCCTCCTTACCCCCTCTCTTCTCCTAACCTGCCTATCACCTCCCTCTGATGCCCTCCCTCCACTATTTTTCTATTCCCCATTCTGACTCCCCTCTGACCCCTTATAGATAGATAGATACTTTATTGATGCCAAAGGATATTATAGATATTAGAATTAAAAATGTAACCTCAAACAGTCTAACAGGAGGGGTCATCACTTTCCCTCTAGAGGTTGACTCATTATCGAGCCTAATGGCTGAGGGTAAGAATGACCTCATACAGCGATTTTTGGACCAGCACAGTTGTCTTAGTTTATTACTAAAAGTGATCCTCTGTTCAGTCTAGGTGACATGCAGAGGGTGAGAAACATTGCCCATATTTTCCGTCGGATCCTTTGTTCTACAACAGCCTCCAGTGTGCACAGTTTGACTCCTTTTACAGAGCCAGCCTGTCTAATCGGTTTATTGAGCCTGTTGTCATCACCAGTGTTGATGCCATTGCCCCAGCACACCACCGCATTGAAGATTGTATCGGTGACAACAGACTGGTAGAACATGAGAAAGAAAGGCCTGCAGACTCCAAAGGACCTCAGTCTCCTCAGAAAGTAGAGGAAACTCTGATCCTCCTTGTACCTCCTTGTTGGCGCTCCACTCAAGTCTGTCATCCAGGTGCACCCCCAGGTACTCATAGGTCCTCACCACATCCATGTCCTCACCATCAATAGTAACAGGGAGCAGTGCAGGATCAGTCTTCCTAAAGTCCATCACCATCTCCTTTGCCTTCCTGATGTTGAGCTGAACGTGATTCAGCTTGCACCATTTGACAAAGTCCAAGACCAGAAGGCAGATGAGCAGATTAGGCCATTCAGCCCATCGAGTCTGCTCCACCATCCAGGAGTGCTGATCTCTGATCCCACCCAACCCCATGCACCTGACACTCCTCATATCCTTTGATGCCCTGACCGATCAGGAAACGTTCAACTTCTGCCCGAAATAAACTCACTGACTTGGCCTCCACCACAGTCTGTGGCTGAACATTCCACAGATTCACTACTCTCTGGCTAAAGAAAAATTCTCCTTACCTCTGTTCTAAAAGGTCACCCCTCAATTTTGAGGCTGTGCCCTCTAGTTCTGGATATCTTCACCACAGGAAACCGACCCCTGAGGAATACCACTAGTCAGTTGCAGCCAACCAGAAAAGACCCCTTTTATTCCCACTCACTGCCTCCTGCCTTCCACCAGTTCCTCTCCATACCAGTATCTTTCCTGTGAAATCCATAGGATTTTATTTGCTAAGCAGCCTCATGTGTGGCTCCTTATCAAATGCCTTCTGAAAATCCAAGTAAATCACATCCACTGCCTCTCCTTTGTCCACCCTACTTGGTACTTCCTCGAGGAACTCCAACAGATTGGTCAGGCAAGATTTCCCGTTACAGAAACCATGCTGACTTTGACTTATTTTATCATTAGTCTCCAAGTACCCCAAAACCGCATCCTTAATAATAGAGTCCAACAGTTTAGCAACCACTGAGATTAGGCTAACTAGCCTATAATTTCCTTTCTTTTGCCTTCCTCCCTACTTAAAGAGTGGAGTGATATTTGCAAATTCCAGTCCTCCAGACCCATGACAAACATCCTCCACCAAGGCCCTGTATTCATCCTCCCAGCCTCCCTTTATACACTATTGCTAAGTTGTCAGATAATTTTCTACAGATGAAATGACTGTGTTGTATCTAAAGTCTGGGGTATACAGGGTAAACAGGAAGGGAAACAATACAGTTGCCTGTGGGGCCCCAGTGCTGCTTCTAGCCATGTCTGACACACAGCTGTGAAGCCACACAAACTGTGGTCTGCCAGTCAGGTAGTCCATTATCCAGGATACAATGGAAGTGCCAACCTGTATTGAATGGATCTTTCCCTCAGCAATGAGGGCTGTATGGTATCTTTACAGTGTTTCTCTCCTAACATGCCTATCACCTCCCTCTGATGCCTTCCCTCTTCTCGTTTTCCATTCCCCATTCTGACTTCCCTCTTACTGCTTCTCCTCCACTGCCTATTAGCTCCCTTCTTCTTCTCTCTCTCCCCTGATCCATTCTCCTCTCCAAAAAAGATTCCTTCTACTTCAGCACTTTACTTTTCAAGTCTATCATCTCCCATCTTCACAATTCAATTCTCTCCCTCATCCACCACTCTTTTCCCTCACCTGCCTTCACCTACCAGCCTCTGGATTGTACTCCGTCCCCTCCACCCATGTTCTTGCGGGCTTCTTTACCCTTCCTTTCCAATCAAGGGTCTTGGTCTGAGACGGTGACTGTTTATTTCTTTCCACAGATGCTGAGTTCCACCAGCACTTTTTGTGCTTCACTGCTTAAAAAATGAAGTTCTGTCCTTCAGCCCCTGATCAGCCTCTTTAGACCATTGTCGGGCACTGTGAGCGGAGAGCTCACAGGGTTAGGATACGTGATGAAAATGCATATTTTAAAATTTGGTTTGAGCTATTCTACAAAGTTATCGTATAAACTGCGCCCAGTCTCACCACTGTAGAGGAGCCTAAACATCGGGAACCAAGTTACCGGAAGCAGGTGAATCAGTGACCAGTTGAACCTCCTGGCACGTCACCATGCAGACACAGGAGATGCAATATCGGGCAGTTTCCTTCCTTACTTCCCATCTCTATGGCTACAAATATTCTTTCCAGAGACAACATTCACTGCTGGAATGTCAGAGCCTGCTGGGAAATGTGGATTTTACATGATTTCTCCAGAAAATGCTCTGGCTTTTCATCGAAATTTCAGAGGGAAACTGGGAGATGTTCCAGTGGATTTCCAGGCCAGTACTTCACAATATTGCAGAAACGTACCTTTTATGCGTCTGTTTTGTTTCACATTCCAATAAATCACAGTGGAGTTAGCAGCAATTAGAACACAAATGGTGACCAGTAGCAGGGCCCATTGAACAACAGCAGGGAAGAGATTGTCTGTAGAATAAAGATCAGTGAATCAGACAATGAAAAAATCTGCAATGCACCCCAGCGGGATTAGTTCAGTAAACATAGAAAATAGGTGCAGGAGTAGGCCATTCGGCCCTTCGAGCCTGCACTACCATTCAGTATGATCATGGCTGATCATCCAACTCAGAACCCTGTACCTGCTTTCTCTCCATACCCCCGATCCCTTTAGCCACAAGGGCCATATCTAACTTCCTCTTAAATATAGCCAATGAACTGGCCTCAACTGTTTCCTGTGGCAGAGAATTCCACAGCTTCACCACTCTCTGTGTGAAGAAGTTTTTCCTCATCTCGGTCCTAAAAGGCTTCCCCTTTATCCTTAAACTGTGACCACTCGTTCTGGACTTCCCCAACATCGGAAACAATCATCCTGCATCTAGCCTGTCCAATCCCTTTATAATTTTATACGTTTCAATAAGATCCCCCCTCAACCTTCTAAATTCCAGTGAGTATAAGCCTAGTCGATCCAGTCTTTCTTCATATGAAAGTCCTGCCATCCCAGGAATCAATCTGGTGAACCTTCTCTGTACTCCATGAGGTGGAAAGTCCACAACTGCCCTAGCAGCCTCCTCCTGTAATGTCATTAGGTGTTTACTGGAAGAACCAGAAATGGCTGCAATGGACTGTTATAATGGAGGCTCTGAGACTTCATCACTCTCACTGATGTTTAATTGCAGAGATATACAGCCCAGAAACAGGTCCATCAGCCCAGCTAGTCCATGATGACCACCAGGCCCCATCCAAACTAGTCCCTTTTGCCAGGGTTTAGCCCAGATCCTTCTAAACCTTCCTTGTCCATGTGCCCGACAGATTGTCCATTCAAAGTTTTAATGTTCCATGCACAAGTCCATGTAAGCACCAGCTCAAAAAACACACACACTTGCAGCAACATCACAGGCTATAGAGTCACAGAGGTAGCACTCACAATGAAAAACATAAATTATACATAATTTTTACAGGAAATAACACAATCAGAATGAAAAAATAAAAGTCTGTTGTAGTGCAAAGTGATCAAGGTTGTCACAGTGTTGTACTGAGGTAGTGATTAGAGTTTTGTGAGTTAGTTCATGAACTGAACAGTTTCTATTCCTGAACCTGGTTGTGTGGGGACTTCAGGCTTCTGTAGCTTCTGCCTAATGGTCACTGCAAGGAGATGTCATGGCTGAATGGTGAAACTCTTTAATAATGGAATTGCCTTCTAGAGGCAGCACCTCCTATAGATACTACCAATGGTGGGGAGGGATTTGCCCCTGATGTATTGGGCTGAGTCCACTTCTCTCTGCAGCTTCTTACATTCCCGGGCATTCGGATTGCCAGACCAGATCATGATATGACCAGCCAGAATACTGAGTACTATGGAAGAAGGAAAATGCATACCACAAGGGCAATATTACAACAGTCATGGGGGGACTTCAGTATGCAGGTAGATTGAGAAAATCAGGCTGGTGCGGGATTCCTGCAGGGGGAATTTCTAGAATGTCTACGACGTAGCTTTTCAGAACAGCTTGTTGAGCTCAAAAGAGAATCAGATATTTCAGATTGGGTGTTGTGCAATGAACCAGAATTGATTAGAGAGCTTAATGTAAAAGAACCCTTAGGGGGTGATCACTGAAATTTGAGAAGGAAAAACTCAAGTCAGATGTATCAGTATTTCAGTGGAGTAAAGGGAATTACAGAGGCATGAGAGAGGAGTTGGCCAGAATTGATTGGAAAAGAACACTGGCAGGGATGACAGCAGTCAGCAATGCCTGGAATTTCCGGAAGCAATTCAGAGGCACGGGATATTTACATCCCAAAGAGGAAGAGGTTTTCTAAAGGAACGATGACACAACCGTGGCTAACATGAGAAGTCAAAGCCAAAGAGAGCATATAATAGAGCAAAAGTTAGTGGGAAATTAAAGTATTGAAAAGCTTTTAAAAACCAACAGAAGGCAACTAAAAAAGTCACTAAGGGAAAGATGGAATATAAAACCAAGAGAGCCAATAATATTAAAGTGGATATCAAAAGTTTCTTCAGATACAGAAAGTGTAAAAGAGAGGTAAGAATGGATATCGGACCACTCAAAAATGATGCCAGAGAGATAGTAATGGGGGACAACAAATCGGCGGAGGAACTGAAGAAGTATTTTGCAACAGTCTTCACTGTGGAAGACACTAGCAGTATGGTGGAAGTTCTAGGTGTCAGGGGTCATGATGTTGGTGAAGTTACCATAACAGGAGTGAAAGTTCATGGGAAACTGAAAGGACTGAAGGTAGATAAGTCACTGGACCAGATAGTGTACACCCTGGAGATCTGAAAGAGGTGGCTGAAGAGATCATGGAGGCATTAATAATGATATTTCAAGAATCACCAGATTCTACAATGGACACAAAAGACTAGAAAATTGCAAATGTTACTCCACCCTTAAGAAGGGAGGGAGGCAGAGGAAATGACTATAGGCCAGTTAGTCTGACCGCAGTGGTTGGGAAGATGTTAGCTGATTTTTAAGGATGAGGTCTCAGGGTACTTTGAGGCAAATAATATAATAGGTCATAATCAGCATGGTTTTCTCAAGGGAAAATCTTTCCTGAGGAATCTGTTGGAATTCTTTGAATAAACAACAAGCTGTAAAGACAAAGGAGAATCGGTTGATGTTGTGTCCTTGGATTTCCAGAAGGCCTTTGACAAGGTGCCACACATGAGGCTGCTTAACAAGCTACGAGCCCAGGAAAGATTCTAATATGGATAAGGGAGTGGCTGATTGGCAGAAGGCAAAGAGTGGGAATAAAGGGGGGCTTTTCTGGTTATCTGCTGGTGACTAGTGGTGTTCCACAGAGGTCTGTGTTGGGACTGATTCTTTTTACGTTATATGTCAATGATTTTGATGATGGAGTTGATGGCTCTGTTGCAAAGTTTGCAGATGATATGAAGATAGGTAGAGGGGCGGGTAGTTTTGAGGAAGTAGAGAGGCTACAGTACGACTGACAGGTTAGGAGAATGGGCAAAAAAATGGCAGATGGAGTACATTGCCAGGTAGTGTATGGTCATTCATTTTGGTAGAAGAAATGAAAGGGTTGACTATTTTCTAAATGGAGAGAAAATACAAGATCAAAATTGAGGCACAATGGGACCAGAGAGTCCTTGTGCAGGATTCCTGGAAGTTTAAATTGAAGGTTGAGTCTGTGGTGAGGAAGGCAAATGCAATGCACTTATTTCAAAAGGACAAGAATATAAAAGCAAGGATATAATGTTTAGACTTTATAAAGCAGTGGTCAGGCCTCATTTGGAGTATTATGAGCAGTTTTGGGCCCTACATCTTAGAAAGGATGTGCTGATACTGCAGAGGATTCAAAAGAGGTTCACAAAAATAATGCCAGGATTCAATAGCTTGTCATACGAAGAGCGTTTGATGGTTCAGTGCCTGTATTCACTGGAATTCAGAAGAATGAGGGGTGACCTCAATGAAATCAATCAAATGCTGAAAGGCTTGATAGAGTGGATATGGAGAGGATGCTTCCTATGGTGGGAGAGTGTAAGACCAGAGGACACAGCCTCAGAATAGAGAGGCATCCTTTTAGAACAGTGATGAGGAGGAATTTCCTTAGCTAGTGAGTGGTGAATCTGTGGAATTCTTTGCCATAGGCAGTTGTGGAGTGCAAGTCTTTATGTATATTTAAAGCAGAAATTGATGGATTGTTGATTGGTCAGGGCACGAAGGGACATGGGGAGAAGGCAGGAGATTGGGACTGAGAGGGAAATTGGATCAGCCATGATAAAATGGTGAAGCAGACTCGTTGGGCCAAATGGCCTAATTCTGCTCCGATATCTTATGGTCTAATGGTTTCTCTAACCCGGTGGAAAAGACTGTGAATTCATCCTCTCTATGTTCATCATGATTTTACACATCTCTACAAGATCACTGGTTCCTGGTGTTATAACCAGGGCAGTTAGTGGAGATAAGCTCCCACAATCTACTTAATATTCCCAATGGAGTGCATCTCAAATAGCCCCTGACAATCAAGTCCACCTCCTGCCCTTCCAGTGTGGCTCAGCTACTAAGCATGGTGGAACCGTTTCTACTGACAGGAGAAGGGCCAAAAGCAGGTACTGGCATCTGAAAACAAGTCACTCTGAACAGATGGGGCTCGTCAGCTGTGGTTAGCAGATCATCTGGCAGACGGAAAATCCTAACCTCAATCCTCTGCTGTCTTGTGGCTATACCCGTCAGGGGGGTGGCTTTGTGAGTAAACCCTGAGGAAAGACCCGGAGTTAGAGTCTACAACACCACTGATGCCAAACTGTATTGGTTTCTGCTGTTCCTTTTGATATGTCGGCTGTTTGGAGAGAGGGAGAGATATGGCCGGAGTTGGGGACATCGTAAGCGGTGTGTGAGGAAGCGGAACCAAGGCAAATGGGCAGGAGTCCGTGCCAGGAAAAAAGTAAGCCCCAGCCAGCCGGCTCTCCCGTCCACTCTGCTCTCCAATGTCTGTTTGCTGAGGGAATCGGGCCTGCAGTCCTTGGAGTCGCCTGATGCCGGTGGCCGGAGATGGGACCGTCGTAAGCGGTGTGCGAGGAAGCAGAAACAAGGCGAGCGGGCAGGAATCCATACCAGGAAAAAAGCAAGCCCTAGCCAGCCGGCTCTCCCGTCCATTCTGCTCTCCAATGGACATTAAATTGGACTACATCTGTGGCAACGAAATACTCGGCGGGAGTACAGAAACGGACAGAATCCCAGACGCCGCCATTCGGCTGTTTATTTATGTAACAGACTTTCCCCCAAGCCATCGGACTACCAACCTACTGCCCTCTGCTGTGCCTATTGTCTTGTTTATTATTTATTGTAATGCCTGCACTGTTTTGTGCACTTTATGCAGTCCTGGTTAGGTCTGTAGTCTAGTGTAGTTTTTCTGTTGGTTTATGTAGTTTAGTGTAGTTTTTGTATTGTTCATGTAGTACCATGGTCCTGAAAAACGTTGTCTCGTTTTTACTGTGTACTGTACCAGCAGTTATGGTCCAAATGACAATAAAAAGTGACTTGTCTTGACTTGCCCTGCCTTGTGTACCAGTTTATATGATCATGTAAACAGCTCAGATGCAATATCCATGTTTGACCCCAAACCAATGGAAGGGGCTCATAAGGTCAGCTCTCAGTCTCATACGCTCCAAGGAATAAAGTCCTAGACTGTGCAACCTCTCCCCATTACTCAGTCCCTCAAGTCCGGCAAGATCCTTGTAAATATTTCTGAACTCTTTCCAGTAGCAGGGTGACTAAAACAGAACAGGCCAGTGTGCTAAAAGCTCCCTTTATAAACCTGTGTAGCTGTGACTCCACTTTCTGGGAACCATGTACTTGGACTCCAAGGTCCATCTATCCCCCAACATTCCACTGCACCCTGTTGTTCACTGTGTACCACCGCCCTTGATTTGACTTTCCAAAACACAATAGCTAGCACTTATCAGAATTAAGTTCATTCTGATGTACATCAGCCCACTTATTCAGCAGATACATATCCTTCAGTAATTTTCGATAAACTTTTTCTCTGTCCACCATACCCCAATTACAGCTGGACAACAAAGATTTTGCTTCCTGAATACTTTTGGGTGTATCTTACGGATTTTGAGTTGCTGATCATGAAATGCACCATGAAATTTCCCTATCATGTACATTTTCTTGAAATCATCTATATTTGTTATTTCAATTCATAATTCATCAGAATAACTGATGCCAAGATTAAAGAAGGCATTTTTGATGGTCCACAAATAAAACAGGTCATCAATGTCAGGCAATTTGAAGAATTTTTAGTGGGACTGGAGAAAATCACATGGAAGGCATCCAAGGATGTTGTTAAACATTTTCTGGCAACTACAGAGCACCAAACGACATGCAGCTCGTTGACAACATGAGTCAAGCATACAAAACCATGAAGAGCAACATGTCACTAAAGATTCATTTTCTGATTCCCATTTAGAATGCTTCCCTGCAAATCTTGGTGCTGTCAGCGATGAGCATGGTGAAAGGTTTCACCAGGATATTGTGGTCATGGAGAAAGAGTATCAGGGCAACTGGATTCTGTCAATTCTAGTGATAATTCTTAGACACTTAAGTGAGAAGCTTCAGACACTGAATATAAATGAAAGTTATCAACAAAAAATATTAGCATAGTTTAACTTTTGCTAAGAGTCAGCACCGTCATGCAAATAAATGCATTATTGTCAATAAAAGTTAATTTCCTGATTCTCCAAATTCCTGTATGATGCAAGTCTGAAATCATATTTGTGTTCAGCATCATGTGGTCTATCATACACAAACAAATATCTGATGAAGCAACACTTTCATAACAATTTGCTGTCCAGTGTTATTTTCATGTCATCTGCAAACTTACTTCTTGTTAATTCTCATGAAATAGCACTAATAGGCTGAGCACTGTATCGTAGGAAAGGTGGATGACAGACCACACAACAAGCCGAGGGATTTAAAGCAACAAATTTGTAAAGAGATTGCAGACTGTTGCAAGAAAAACAAGGTTGTTATAGTTGGTGATTTGAACTTTCAACATATTGACTGGGAATCCCATACTCTCACAGGGCAAGGTGGGATAGGGATTGTCAAATGTGTTCAGAAAAGTTTCCTTCATCAGTATTTAGGAGTCCCAATGAGAGAGTGTGCGATACTGGATCTGCTATTCGGGAATGAGACAGAGCGGGTGATAGAAGCTTGTGTAGGAGAGCAGTTTACATCCAGTGACCACAATGCTATTAGTTTCAAAGTGAATATGTAAAAATATAGATCCGTTCCATGGGTTGAGATTCTAAATCGGAGCAAGGCCAATTTCATGTCATCAGAAATGATCTGACAAGTGTGGATTGGGACAGGCTGTTTTCTGGCAAAGGTGTACTTTGAAAGTGGAGACTTTCAAAACCAAATTTTGAGAGTAATAAAAGGTAAAGGTAACAGGTGTATGGAACCTCAGTTTTCAAGAGATATTGAGGCCCTGGTTAAGAGAGGAAAGGAGCTGCATAGCAGGTATAGGAAGGAAAAAACATATGAGGTGCTTATGAAGGACAAAATGCAAGAAAACACTTACAAAATAAATCAGGACGGCTAAAGGAAAACATGAAGTTGCTCTAGCAGACAACGTGAAGGAGGTTTCTACAGATACGTTGTGTAAAACGACTGCTCGGCACAAAATTGGTCCTCTGGAAGATCAGAATGTTAGGTAATCCAAGTGTGTTGTCAAATGTAACATTCTGGTAATCCAGAATGTTAGGTAATCCAACTGTCCAAAAGTGGCCTGGTTGAGGGAAGTATCTGGTGTGAGAAGTCCTAGTCTTTGGCTCGAGAGTCTTTGGCGAGGAAGCTGAGGGAGGAGACTAAGTCAGGCACAATTGGAGAGGGTGAAGAAATGACCGCTAAGCTGATTCAGTGTGCTACGTGCATGATGTGGGAGGTCAGGGACACTGATGGTGCCCCCGGCTGCTACAGCTGTGGAAAGTGTGTCCAGATTCAGCTTCTGAAGGAGCATGTTGTAGCACTGAAGAAAGAACTGGATGACCTCAGGTTCATCCGCGAAAACGAGTTTTCTGGACAGGACCTACAGTGAGGTTGTTACACCGAGGATACCGGAAGACAGAAAGGGGGTGATGATGAGGAAGGAAAGGATGCTTGAAGTACAGGAGACCCCGGGGGATGTACCTCTCATAAACAGGTTCACCCTCTTGGAAGCTGTCAGGACAGAAGATACTGCCAGTCTGAGAGGCGGACAGGTCTGCGAGCGGAAAATTGGTGCAGAAGCAGAGCCGAGGAGTCAGACATCAGGAAGAGCCGTGGTAGTAGGGGACTCCATAGTGAGAGGTACAGAAAGAGGTTTCTGCGGCAACAGGCGAGATTTAAGGATGGTATGTTGCCTCCCTGGTGCTAGGATCCAGGACATCACGGACCGATTGCAGGGAATCCTCAAGGGTGAGGGTGAACAGCCGGAAGTGGTAGTGCATGACGGCACAAATGACATCGGGAAGAAGAGGAAGGACATTCTGCAGCGGGACTTCAGAGAACTCGGAAGAAGGCTGAAAAGCAGGACTTCCAGGGTGGTTATCTCTGGTTTGCTTTCAGTTCCTCGTGCTGGAGAGGGCAGGAACAGGGAGATAATGAATCTGAATGTGTGGCTGAGGAACTGGTGCTGGAAGCAAGGATTTACATTCTTGGACCACTGGGATCTGTTTTGGGGTAGGGATGAATTTTACAAAAGGGACGTACGGGTTGCACCTTAATAGGCGGGGGACCAGCATTCTGGCAGACAGGTTTGCCACTGCAACACAGATGTGTTTAAACTAAGTAGGGGGGGGGGAGGGGATGAACTGGAAATATAAGGATGGAGTTAAAGGGAAAGTGAAAATAAGAAAAGTTAAAACGGACAACAGAATCAATGGAGTAGAAAGCTCAAGAAGAGATCATACAGTATGGCCAAGTGAAATAGGAATTGATATGAAAGGAGAGGGGAGTAACGAATTAAAAGTATTATATATGAATGCACGAAGTATAAGGAATAAAGTAGATGAGCTTGAGGGTCAGTTGGAAATTGGCAAGTACGATGTTGTGGAAATAACTGAGACATGGCTTCAAGCGGACAGGGCCTGGGAAATGAATATTCAAGGATATACATCTTATTGAAAGGACAGACTGACTGGCAGAGGGGGTGGGGTGGCTCTGTTGGTGAGGAATGATATTCAGTCCCTTGTGAGGGGGGACATAGAATCTGGGGATGTAGAATCAGTATGGATAGAACTGAGAAATTCTAAGGTTAGAAAGACCCTAATGGGAGTTATCGACAGGCCCCCAAACAGCAGTCTGGATGTAGGGTGTAAGTTGAATGAAGAGTTAAAATTGGCATGTCACAAAGGTAATGATACAGTTGTCATGGGGGATTTCAACATGCAGGTAGACTGGGAGAATCAGAATGGTACTGGATCCCAAGAAAGGGAGTTTGTGGAGTGCCTCCGAGATGGATTCTTAGAACAGCTTGTACTGGAGCCTACCAGGGAGAAGGCAATTCTAGATTTAGTGTTGTGCAATGAACCGGATTTGATCAGGGACCTGGAGGTAAAGGAACCATTAGGAGGTAGTGACCATAATATGATATGTTTTAACCTGCAATTTGAGAAGGAGAAGGGAAAATCGGATGTGTCAGTATTACAGTTGAACAAAGGGAACTATGGAGCTATGAGGGAGGAGCTGGCCAAAGTTCAATGGAACAATACCCTAGTAGGGAAGACAGTGGAACAACAATGGCAGGTATTTCTGGGAATAATGCAGAAGGTGCAGGATCGGTTCATTCCAAAGAGGAAGAAAGATCCTAAGGGGAGTAAAGAGCGGCCGTGGCTGACGAGGGAAGTAAAGGGCAGTATAAAAATAAAAGAGAAGAAGTATAACATAGCAAAGATGAGCGGGAAGCCGGAGGACTGGGAAGCTTATAAAGAGCAACAGAAGATAACAAAAAAGGCAATACGCCAAGAAAAAATGAGGTACGGAGGTAAACTAGCCAAGAATATAAAGGAGGATAGTAAAAGCTTCTTTAGGTATGTGAATAGCAAAAAAATAGTTAAGACCAAAATTGGACCATTGAAGACAGAAACGGGTGAATTTATTATGGGGAACAAGGAAATGGCAGATGAGTTGAACAAGTACTTTGGATCTGTCTTCACTAGGGAAGACACAAACAATCTCCCAGATGTAATAGTGGTCAAAGGAACTAGGGTAAAGGATAAACTGAAGGAAATTTATATTAGGCAAGAAACGGTGTTGGATAGACTGTTGAGTCTGAAGGCTGATAAGTCCCCGGGACCTGATGGCCTGCATCCCAGGGTACTTAAAGAGGTGGCTCTAGAAATCGTGGATGCATTGGTAATCATTTTCCAATGTTCTATAGATTCAGGAACAGTTCCTGCTGACTGGAGGGTGGCTAATGTTGTCCCACTTTTCAAGAAAGGAGGGAGAGAGAAAACAGGGAATTATAGACCGGTTAGCCTGATGTCAGTGGTGGGAAAGATGCTGGAGTCAATTAAAAAAGATGAAATTACGACACATTTGGATAGCAGTAGAAGGATCAGTCTGAGTCAGCATGGATTTATTAAGGGAAAATCATGCTTGACTAATCTTCTGGAGTTTTTTGAGGATGTAACTATGAAAATGGACAAGGGAGAGCCAGTGGATGTACTGTACCTGGACTTCCAGAAAGCTTTTGATAGAGTCCCAAATAGGAGATTAGTGGGCAAAATTAGGGCACATGGTATTGGGGGCAGAGTACTGACATGGATTGAAAATTGGCTGGCTGACAGGAAACAAAGAGTAGCGATTAACGGGTCCCTTTCGGAATGGCAGGCTGTGACCAGTGGGGTACCGCAAGGTTCGGTGCTGGGACCGCAGCTCTTTACAATATACATTAATGATTTAGATGAAGGGATTAAAAGTAACATTAGCATATTTGCTGATGACACAAATCTGGGTGGCCGTGTGAAATGTCAGAAGATGTTATGAGAATGCAGGGCGACTTGGACAGGTTGGGTGAGTGGGCAAATGTATGGCAGATGCAGTTTAATGTGGATAAATGTGAGGTTATCCACTTTGGTGGCAAGAACAGGAAGGCAGATTACTATCTAAATGGAGTCAAGTTAAGAAAAGGGGAAACACAACGAGATCTAGGTGTTCTTGTACATCAGTCAATAAAAGCAAGCTTGCAGGTACAGCAGGCAGTGAAGAAAGCTAATGGCATGCTGGCCTTTATAACAAGAGGAATTGAGTATAGGAGTAAAGAGGTCCTTCTGCAGCTGTACAGGGCCCTGGTGAGACTCCACCTGGAGTATTGTGTGCAGTTTTGGTCTCCAAATTTGAGGAAGGACATTCTTGCTATTGAGGGAGTGCAGCGTAGGTTAACAAGGTTAATTCCCGGAATGGCGGGACTGTCATATGTTGAAAGATTGGAGCGACTGGGCTTGAATACACTGGAATTTAGAAGGATGAGAGGGGATCTGATTGAGACATATAAGATTATTAAGGTATTGGACATGCTGGAGGCAGGAAGCATGTTCCCGCTGATGGGTGAGTCCATAACTAGAGGCCACAGTTTAAGCATAAGGGGTAGGCCATTTAGAACTGAGATGCAGAAAAACTTTTTCACCCAGAGAGTGGTGGATATGTGGAATGCTCTGCCCCAGAAGGCAGTGGAGGCCAAGTCTCTGGATGCATTCAAGAGAGAGTTAGATAGAGCTCTTATAGATAGCGGGGTCAAGGGATATGGGGAGAGGGCAGGAACGGGGTACTGATTGTGTATGATCAGCCATGATCACAGTGAATGGCGGTGCTGGCTAGAAGGGCCGAATGGCCTACTCCTGCACCTATTGTCTATATTGTGGAAACAAAACACATGGGGGAAATCTTAAATTAATTCTTTGCATCTGTATTTACTCAGGAGGGGGATGCAGAGTCTTTAGAAGTGAGGCAAAGCAGCATCAACTTCATGGACCCTGTACAGATTACAGAGGAGGAGGTGTTTGCTACCCTGACGCAAATCAGGGTGGATAAATTCCTAATACATCCTCCCGTATATTTTAAATCATCTCTAGATTACTTATAATACACAATACAATGTAAATGTTATGTAGAATAGCTGTTATACTGCATTGTTTAGGGAATAATGACAAGAAAAAAAGTCTGTACATGCTGGAACAACAAGTGCTGGAAGAGCACTTCCGGGTTTTCTCAGTTCGCGTTTGTTTGAATTCGCGGATGTGGAATTCACGGATAAGGAGGGCCGACTGTAATTAGTTTACAGAAATCTGTTTTTGGAGACCTGTGTGTAGTCGAGGTGTTCCGATGGTCTGTAGTAAAAATACACCTGTATCCGGGACCAACTGCTAGTGTCAGTATCCTGGTAAAAACTACACCACGAAGACAAAAGAACACTCCAAGCAACTCTGCAAAAAGGTTATTGAAAAGCTCAAGTCAGGAGATGGATACAAGAAAATTTCCAAGTCACTGAATAACCCTTGGAGTACAGTTAAGTCAATAATCATGAAATGGAAAGAATATGGTACAGCTGTAAATCAACCGTCCTCAATGTTGCAAAAACAAAGGAGCTGGTTTTGGTCTACAGGAGGAATGGAATCAGGCTAGCTCCTATTGACATCAATGGATCTGGGATTGCGGGGGCAAACAGCTTTAAGTTCCTCGGCATACACATCACCGAGGATCTCACGTGGTCTGTACATTCCGGCTGTGTGGTGATGAAAGCACAACAGCGGATTTTTTTACCTCAGACGGTTGAAGAAGTTTGGTATGGGCCCCCAATTCCTACGAACTTTCTACAGGGGCACAATTGAGAACATCCTGACTGGCTGCATCACTGCCTGGTATGGGAACTGTACTTCCCTCAATCACAGGACTCTACAGAGAGTGGTGCGGACAGCCCAGCACATCTGTAGATGGGAACTTCCCACTATTCAGGATATTTACAACGACAGATGTGTAAAAAGAGTCTGAAGGATCTTTGGGGACCTGAATCACCCCAACACAAGCTGTTCCAGCTGCTACCATCCAGGAAACAGTACCGCTGCATAAAAGCCAGGACCAACAGTCTCCAGGACAGCCTCTTCCACCTGGCTGTCAGACTGCTTAGTTCATGCTGATACAATTGTATTTCTATGTTATATTGACTGTCCTGTTGTACATACTATTTATTATAAATTGCTGTAAATTGCACATTGCACATTCAGTCAGAGACGTAACGTAAAGATTTTTAGTCCTCATGTATATGAAGGATGCAAGTAATAAAGTCAATTAAATTCAATTCAGTTCAAAACCTCAATAACCGTGCAAGAAGAGGACACGTGAGGGAGGCCACTAAGACACCGATGACAACTCTGGAGGAGTTACAAGCTTCAGTGGCTGAGATGGGACAGACTGTGCATACAACAACTGTTGCCCGGGTGCCTCACCAGTCATAGCTTTATGGAACAGTGGCAAATTGAAAGCCACTGTTGAAAAAAACTCACATCAAATCTCGTCTAGAGTTTGTCGAAAGGCATGTGAGGGACCTGAAGTCAGGTGGAAGAAGGTTCCATGGTCTGATGAAACCAAAATTGAGCTTTTTGGCCATCAGACTAAACACACCATCCCGACCGTGAAGCATGGTGGTGGCTGCATCATGCTGTGGGGATGCTTCACTGCAGCAGGCCCTGGAAGGCTTGTGAAGGTTGAGGGTAAAACGAATGCTGCAAAATACAGCGAAATCCTGGAAGAAAATCTGATGCGGTCTACAAGAGAACTGTGACTTGGGAGATTTGTTTTTCACTAAGACAATGACCCCAGGCATGAAGCCAAAGCTACTCAAGAATAGCTTAAAAATGTTAATGGCCAAGTCAGAGTCTAGACCGCAATTGGGAATTTGTGGCTGGATTTGAAAATGGCTGTTCACTGATAATCACCATGCATTCTGACAGAGCTTGAGGAGTTTTGAAGGGGGAGAGTAATTGTGCAATCAGTTGTTTTGTAATAGTTGAAATAAATGTAGACCAATTTGTAGAAATGTGTCTTCACTTTACATGAAAGAGTCTTTGTTGTTGATCAGTGTCAAAAAAGCCAAATTAAATCCACTGAGATTCAATGTTGTAAAATAATAAAACATGAAAACTTCGGGGGGGGGGGGTGGGGGGTGAATACTTTTTATAGACTCTGTATTTGGATAGACATAGACCGATGAAGGATAGAATGGCTTCATGTGTGCTTAGGCATGTCTAACCAATCTTATTGAGTTGTTCAAGAAAAATTGATGAAGGCAAGGCAGTTGATGTTGTCCATGCGGACTTTAGTAAGGCATTTGACAAGGGCCCACATGAGAGGCTAGTCAGGAAGGTTCAGTCGCTTGGCAATCAGTATCAGGTAGTAAATTGGATTAGACAAGCCAGAGAGTGGTAGTAGAGGGTTGTCTCTCTGACTGGAGGCCTGTGACTAGTGGTGTGCCATAGGATCAGTGCTGTGCCCTTTGCTGTTTGCAATCTACAGTATATCAATGATCTAGATGATAATGTGATTAATTGGATCAGCAAATGTGCGGATAACACCCAGATTGGGAGTGTAGTGGACGTAAGGAAGGCTTATCATGACTTGCAGGGGGATTTGATCATCTGGGAAAATCGGCTGAAAAGTGGCAGAGGGTATTTATTGCAGAGAAATGAACGGAAGGGTACTGAGGAGTGTGGCAGAACAAAGGGATCTGGGAATACAGACACATAATTTGTTGAAAGTTGTGTCACAGGTAGATAGAGCCATGAAGAAAGCTTCTGCAACATTGGCCTTCATGAATCAATGTATTGAGTACAGGAGATGAGATGTTATGTTGAAGTTAAGGCATTGGTGAGGCTTAATTTGGAATATTGTGTGCAACTTTGGTCACCTACTTGCAGGAAAGATGTAAACATGGTTGAAAGAGTACAGAGAAATTTCACAAGATTCTGGAGGACTCGAATTACAAGGAAAGATGGAATAGGTGAGGACTGCATACTTCAGAACGTAGAAAATTGAGTTGAGATTTGACAGAGGTGTACAAAATTATGAGGCTATAGATAAAGTAACTGCAGGTGGGCTTTTTCCAGAGGTTGGGTGGGACTACAACCAAATGTCATGGGTTCAGGGTGAAAGGTGAGAAGTTTAAGGAGAACATGAGGGGAAACTTCTTCATTCAGAGGGTCGTGAGATTTTGGAATGAGCTGCCAACACAAGTGGTGCATGGGATCACAATTTCAATGTTTAAGAAAAGTTTGGATAGGTACATGGATGGTAGGGATACTGTCCCAGTGCAGGTTGATGGGAGCAGGCAATTTAAGTATTTTTAGCATGCACTAGATGGGCCAAAGGACCTGCTTCTGTGATAGTGGGTGACTTTAACTTTCCACATATTGACTGGGACTCCCATACTGTAAAACAGCTGGATGGGAAAAGGTTTGTCAAATGTGCTCAAGAAAGTTTCCTTCATCACTACGTGGAAGTCCAAACGAGAGAGTGTGTGATACTTGATCTGCTATTAGGGAATGGGACAGGGCAGGTGACAGAAGTTTCTGTTGGGGAACATTTTGCATCTAGTGATCATAATGCCATTTGAGACTAATGATGGAATGATGGAATTCCATGGAAATTCCATGGAAGTAATGATGGAAAACGACAGGTCTGGTCCAAATTGGAGAAAGGCCAGTTTTGATGGTATCAAAAAGGTTCTGGCAAGTGCGGATGATGACAGAGTGTTTCTTGCAATGGTTCACTTGTTAAGTGAGAGGCTTTCAAAAGGGAAGCTTTGAGAGCACAGAGATTGTGTGTTCCTGTCGGAATGAGAGGCAGGGATAATAGGTTTAGGGAGCATTATTTTTAAGATATTGTGGTCCTAATGAAGAAAAAGGAGGTACATCACAGGTATAGGCAGGCAGGAACAAATGAGGTACTCGAGGAGTGAAAGAAATGCAAGAAGAAAATCAGGAGGGCTGAAAGAAGACATGTGGAAGAACAGAGTGGTATCCATGCATGGAGCTGACAGAAATTTAGGAGATCTTAAATGGATTTTTGCATCGGTATTTACTCGAGAGAGAGAGAGAGAGAGAGAGACAGGATCTATTGATGTGAGGCTGTGCAGTAGTGAGTTAATGGACCTGATAAAGATTACAGAGGAGGAGGTGTTTGTTGTCTTGAGGCAAATTAGGGAGGATAAATCACAGGATCTGACAAGATGTTCTCTCAGACCCTGTGGGAGGCTAATGCAGAAATTACAGGGACCCCAACAGTGATATTTTAAACATCTTTAGCCACAGGTGAGGTGCCAGAGGATTGGAGGACAGCTAATTTTGTTCTGCTGTTTAAGAATAAGCCAGGTAATTATCGGCATATGAGCCTGACGTCAGTACTGGAAAGTTTTTGGGAAGAGTTCTAAGGGACCAGATATAAAAGTATTTGGATAGACAGTGACTGATTCAGGATAGCTAATACAGCTTTGTGTGTGATAAATTTGTCTAACCTATCTTACAGAGATTTTGAGGAAATTACAAAGAAAGTTGATGAAGGCAAGACAGTGGATGTTGTCTACATACACTACAGCAAGGTCTTTGAGGAGGTTGTGCATGGTAGTTTGGTGAAGAAGGTTCAGTCGCTTGGCTTTCAAGATTGCAAGAGACTTTGATTTGTCGTTTGAAGCCAGAGAGCATTGTAGATGGCTGCCTCTCTGACTAGGGGCCTGTTACTAGTGGTCTGCCGCAGGGATCGTTTCTGGGTACATTGTCGTTTGTCATCCATATCAACAAACTGGATGATAATGTGGTAAACTACATCATCAAATTTAGGGATGGCATCAGGATTGGGGGTTACTGAACAGTTATGAAGATGATCAGAGCTTACAGCAGATCTGGAAGACCTGGAAAAATGGGACGAAAAATGGAAGATGCAGTTTAATACAGACAAGTGTGAGGTGTTGCACTTCAGTAGAACCAACCAGGGTTGGTCTTACACGGTGAGTGGTAGGGCACTGAGGAGTGTAGTAGAACAGAGGGATCTGGGAATATAGTCCATAATTCTTTGAAAGTGGTGTTTCAAATAAAGAAAAAAATTTTTGAAAAGAAAAGGGTCAAAAAGAAAACTTTTTGGCATATTGGCCTTCATACATCAATGTATTGAGTGCAAGAGTGGGATGTTAGGTACAAATTGACTAAGATGTTTGTGCAGCCTAAGTTGAAGTATTGTGTCCAGTTTTGATCACCTACCTGCGGGAAAGATGTAAATCAGATTGAAAGAGTGCAGAGAAAATTTACAAGGAATTTACCGAAAGCTGAGCTCCTGTGTTATGGGGCGAGATTGAATTGCTTTGAGCTTTATTCACTGGAATGTAGACGATTGAGGGGAGATTTCACAGAGGTATACAAAATTATGAGGGGTTTTCCCACACTGATCATTTAGCCAGGAATTCCACTCTGATTGTATTAGCCTGGACCAACTTATAGAAGTTTTCAGTAGTAATCTGGATGATTATTTTTATAGATTTTCTTTAAATCGGACCATAGCTGCAACATCAACAGAACTTTCATCTTGGGCATAGCAATGTCAATAGTTCACGGGTGGGTCAATACAGCAGATGCTAATGCTTTGGGAAATGTTTTGTAATGTCAATGTTTTTGGAAATGTTCCAAGTTGTATCCACTCAGATGGAATTTATGTTTCACCTGAGTATCAAAGGATTGAAATTACCTGTGTTGATGTCCAACCTAAATGGACAAGTTGTGGATTCAATTGGCCTTTAATGGTGTGCTAGATTTAAAAGATGCACAAACAGCAAAATTGTCACTAACAGTAGACTTAAGTTTAAATACAAGTGACAGTCTTCAACAGGTATAAGATTTTGGCAAAGACATTATGGAGATAAACTATTCTTTGGTAGTTAGGTTTTCAGTAGAAATTAGATCACCTTTCTCCTTCAATGATCAAACATCATAATTTACAAACCTGATATTGTAATAATTGCCGTATGTTCTATTTTCAAACGTTCGCTCCTGATAATGCACTTCAGTTTGCCTGACGATTGCCTCGTTACTCCAACACTGCTCTCAGCATTTACAAGACCCGAGTCTCTGTGGTACTTTGTCTCAGCCTCTGTTAATGCATTTCCATCCCCACCGATCCACTGGATCTCTGGCTCAGGATACCATCCACTGGATTTACACACAAGCTGGATTCCCACTCCACGGTATCCCGTCATCTGAATCCGAGGTTTACTCCCTGAACCTGTAGTTAATGACAGATGGAGAAATAATAGTCATTAGGAAAAATTCAACATGAATTCATAACGCATGTATTAAAGCTGCTTGCAATCACGTTTATTGATTTCTAACCTTTCCTAGTTCATCAACTTGAGACATTAACTGTTTTTCTCTCCACAGATGCTGCTTGATGAAACACGTTAAATATTTGGAGGCTGAATTCAGACAGGAAGTTTCAGGAATATAAAGAACGCCAGAAAGAACACAAGCAAGGAATAAGGAGTGTAAAAAGTGGACAGAAATGCCATTGGCAATTATGATTAAAGAAAATACCAAGGCATTTTTTTACATACGTTAAAAGCAAAAGGGTAACAAAAGTTGTTCACTGAGGATTAGATAATGGAAGATAGTGAAATCACTCTGTGAAATCCTACTATGCCAGGACATTTTGAAATAAAGAAGGTGGTTTTGGGTCTTTCAAAGAGAAATAAAGTGGATAAATCCCCAGGGCCTGTGGGATCTATCGCCACAATAAGTCAACAGCAGATGCAATTTCAATGGCTCTTCACACGGCCTAAGACCACCTGGACAGTACAAACACCTATGTCAGGATGCTGTTTATCAACTATAGCTCAGTATTCAACAGCATCATTCCCACAATCCTGACTGAGAAGTTACAGAACCTGGGCCTCTGTACCTCCCTCTGCAATTGGATCCTCAGCTTCCTAACCGGAAGACCACAATCTGTGTGGATTAGTGATAATATCTCATTCTCGCTGACGATCACCACTGGTGCACCTCAGGGGTGTGTGCTTAGCCCACTGCTCTGCTCTCTCTATACCCATGACTGTGTGGCTAGGCATAGCTCAAATACCGTCTATAAATTTGCTGACGATACAACCATTGTTGGTAGAATCTCCGATGGAGATGAAAGGGCGTACAGGAGTGAGATATGCCAACTAGTGGAATGCTGCCGCAGCAACAACCTTGCACTCAACGTCAGTAAGAAAAAAGAGCTGATTGTGGACTTCAGGAAGGGTAAGATGAAGGAACACATACCAATCCTCATAGAGGGATCAGAAGTATAGAGAGTGAGCAGTTTCAAGTTCCTGAGTGTCAAGATATCTGAGGATCTAACCTTGTCCCAACATATCGATGCAGTTATAAAGAAGGCAAGACAGCGACTATACGTCATTAGGAGTTTGAAGAGATTTGGTATGTCAAAAAAAACACTCAAAAACTTCTGTAGATGTACCGTGGAGAGCATTCTGACAGGCTGTATCACTGTCTGGTATGGTGGGGTGGGGGGGGGGGGGGGGTTACTGAGAAGACTGAAAGAAACTGCAGAAGATTGTAAATTTAGTTAGCTCCATCTTGGGTACTAGTCCACAAAGTACCCAGGAAGGACATCTTCAAGGAACGGTGTCTCAGAAAGGCATCGCCCATCGTTAAGGACCTCCAGCACCTAGGGCATGTCCTTTTCTCACTGTTACCATCAGATAGGAGGTACAGAAACCTGAAGACACACACTCAGCAATTCAGGAACAGCTTCTTCCCCTCTGCCATTTGATTCCTAACTGTACATTGAAACCATGAATACTAGCTCACTTTTTGAATATATATTATTTCTGTTTTTTGCATGATTTTCATCTATTCAATATACATACGGTATATTGTAATTGATTGATTGATTCTCTTTTCTCTTCTTCTGGATTATGTATTACATTGAACTGCTGCTGCTAAGTTAACAAATTTCACGACACATGCCGATAATAATAAACCTGATTCTGTTTCTGATCTATACAAAGTAAATGTTATTATCAGAGTACGTATATAGGCCCTGAGATTTATTTTCCTTCAGACATACTCAGCAAACCTGCAGAACTGTAGCTGTAACAGGATCAATGAAAGATCCAGTAAAGTGCAGAAGACAACAAACTGTGCAAATGCAAAATTATATAAATAGCAATAAATAACATGAAATAACAAAAACAATTGAAGGAAATATCATTGGTTGTGGGAACATCTCACTGGAAGGGCAAGTGAGTGTAGTTATCCCCTTTTGTTCAAGAGTCTGATGGGTGAGGGCTCGTAACTGTTCTTGAACCTGGTGGTGTGAGTCCTGAGGCTCTTGTACCTTTTACCTGACAGCAGCAATGAGAAAAGAGCATGGCCTGGGCGATGAGGATCTCTGATGATGGATGCTGCTGTTATATGAAGGTGTTTCGTGTAGATGCACTCAATGGTTAGGAGGGCTTTACCCATGATACACTGTGCCAAATCCACTACCTTTCACAGGAGTTTCTGTTCAAAGGCATTGGTGTTCCCACATCAGGTCATGTTGCTGCCAGTCAACACATTTCCTGCCACACAACTATAAACTTCTGTCAAAATTTTTGATGTATTCTATTCAACATACGTAATTGATTTACTTGTTTATTTATTATTATGTTTTATTTTATTTATTTTTTTCTCTCTCTCTGCTAGATTATGTATTGCATTGAACTGCTGCTGCTAAGTTAACAAATTTCACGTCACATGCCGGTGATAATAAACCTGATTCTGCTGTCATGCTGAATCTCAGCACACTCCTAAGGAAGTAAAGGCACTGCCGTGCTTTCTTCACAAATAACTTTGCTTGCTGGGTCCAGGACAGGTCCTCTGAAATAGTAACAACCCGGAATTTAAAGATGCTGACCCTCTCACCTCTGATCCACCAATGAGGACTGGCTCATGGACCTCTGCTTTCCCTCTTCTGAAGTCTACAATCAGTTCCTTGGTCTTGCTGACATTGAGAGGTTGTTCCAGAGGTTGTATAGAGGTTGTTGCTATGACACCACTCAGCCTAATTTTCAATTTCCCTCCATATACTGATTCATTACCTCCAGTGACTGAGAGAGGCAAGAGAGGAAATTTCTGAGATTTTCTGGGATTCCTGGCATTTTGACAAAACTCCTTGCTCTGTCTTGCCCACGGAAGACAGAGGATAATGGTGGAATGCTGGAGAATTGGAGATAGTGAATGTAGTTCCATAGTTCAAGAACGAATCCATGATAGCCGATGGATTTTACACCAGTGATGGAGAAGCTATTGGAGAGTATTCTCTGGGACTGGATTTGCTCGCATCTGGATGGCTTTGTGTGGAGCAGAACATGTCTTGCAAACTTCATTGAGGTTTTTGAGGAGGTGATTTATAACGGGAGCAGTGGATGTTGACTACATGGGCTTTAGTAAGGAAACTGAATGGCCTCTCATGGTGGGTTGATCCCGATGATTCAGATTGAGGTGAATGTGGAGGGTGAGCACTGGCTGCCTGTCTTTTAATCACTCGCTGCCAGAGAGGGAAAGGCCTGTCGCTTTGCCTGGAGAGTGTTACCCAAGTTTTCTGTGTTTTGGATGTGGACTTGGACTAGAATTCTTTTTTCATTCCTATAGCTTTTTAATATTCTGTGTTTTTTGCCTGATCTTGCTCATGTTTTTTGCAGGGAGGGGGATTTTGGGGTTGATGTCCCTGTTCCCATTTTGTTCTTTATTGTGTGGGAGGAGGGATTTGGAGGTTAATGTGCTTATTCTGTTCCTGTTTGCTTCTTTTGTGTGGGAGGGGGGATTTGGGGTTTGAAGATCATGTCACCTTTCTTTTCTTTCGTGGCTTCATAGCTAATCGGAGAAGAAGAATTTCAGAGTGTGAACTTTGATAATAAATGAACCTTTGAACATTCTGAGATGCACAGGATCCATGGGGAGTTGTAAACACAGTATGTATACAACATATAAATGACTGAGACAAAATTGTAGATAGGTGAGTTGGCAACTTTGCAGAAAACACAAATATTGGTTGAATTAAATTGTGGGTAGTGAAGTAAGTTGTCAAAGGATACAGTAGGACACAGATCATTTGGAGATCTGAGCAGACAAATGGCAAATAGAGTTTCATCTGAACAAGTGAGGTGTTGCACTTGGGAAGGTCAAGTGCAAGTGGAAAGGATACAGTTATTGGCATTGATGTACAGAGGAATTCTGGGTCCAAGTTCAATCTTCCTGATAGTGGCAATGCAAATAGATTGTGTGGCAAAAAAAGGTGTGTTTCAAATGCCTGCCTTCATCACTAGGGGAATACAGTACAGGAGTCAGGAAGTCATGATACAGCTCTATTAAACTTAATAAGATCTGTGCTTGATTCTGGCTGTGTGGCTAAGAGTGGGTGAAGGAAATTTGTCCTTGCAAAGTTATAATTTGCTTAGATTCTTTCTCTTAAAACAGCTCATTCCAGCAGTTGGTCAGATTTACTGCTGGAAGCTCTTCAAACTTTATTTCATATTCAAAGTATTGGTCTACATGTCTTCTGCTTATGGATCCCTGCACATAGAGGTGTTGAGGGGTATGAGCGGGTTGATTGTTTGGCCAAAAAAGCTGTTAAAAGTTCATCTGTGGATACAGACCTTCCACTGAACAAATCAGAATCTCAGGGGTTGTGGGGTTACAAATTAGAGGATTATGGCAAGACGTGGGATAATGGGCATAAGTTATGAATGCAAAATACACAAAACTGTTGGATTGATGGGAGAAGGGGGTAAAACAAGAAGGGAAGGAATTATATTGACTTGACTCAGAATTGGGCTTATGCTTAATTCTTCCTTGTATCTTGTTGGAAAACATCACTCTGGGATGTGTAGGTTTTATCATTATGAAAGAGTAGAACATATTCTTTTACAATGTGAAGATTGAAAGAAAGCAAATGCAGGCTGCACTACTAGCTTTGGGGGTTGAATTTTTTTATTTTTCTAAACTTTACTAAGTAATGGAATTGAATTGAATTTAATTCACAATATTGTCTTTCATTATTTACAAACAATAGGGCTCTTTGGGGTAATTTAGTTTTCATTTGATAAACAACTAGAAGGGGTTTTATTTCCCAACTCTCTACACCACACTCCAGTACAGTCGGTGGTGGGAATGCACCTTTAGGTTGGACTACCAACTGCCTTTAAAAGGAGGAGGAGGACAAAGGAGGAGTAGGAAGGAGGAGGAGGAGGAGGATGAGGACGAAGGAGGAGGACGAGGTTGAGGATGAAGGAGGAGGAGGACGAGGTCGAGGATGGAGGAGGAGGAGGATGAGGACAGAAGGAGGATGGAGGAGGTGGTGCTAGCCTGTAAAACCTTGTCTCAGCAGTACTTGTAATTTGATATGCAATTCTGCCTGCCCCATTCCAGGAAGGAGATGGTGTCTTTGGAGAGGATGTGGAAGAGGTGTACCAGGATGCTGCCTGGATTAGAAGGTATGAGCTACAAGGAAAGGAGAGCGATATGCCAAGGACGTGGCCTAGAAGACTAGCGTGCCTTCAGGGTGCCGGATTTTCGTGGCTCTGGAGGCGGGCGGACTCGAAGTTGGTTCTGCCACCTGGTGCATCGTGGGAGATAGAAGATCGAAAGCAGTGAGCTGGCTGCTGGCTGTGTGTGACCAGAGACCCGAGTACTTTGGGCACAGAGCTCAGAAAAAGTGACGCAACAGACTTTTAACACCATAAATCGGTGAGTTGTTTTGTAATATCTCCTCTCTCACTGTGAAACAGGGACACCTCTTTTTTCCCTATTAGGGAGAGGGAGAGCCTGTGGTATGCTGAATACCGGGTGAGTGAGTAGTCTTTGGGGTACTGCCAGTCTGTGTCTTTATTGATACTTTGCTACACGCTTGAGTGCTCGGTGGGGTTGCCGATGCTTTTTTGCTGGTGGGGTGGGGGGAATGGTCATTGATTTGCTGCTTTATGCGTGGGAGGGGGAGCTAGGGGGGCTTTGGGATTCTAACATTTAACTGTCATTCGTTCTTTGAGGCACTCCTCTGATTTTTGTGGATGTTTACGAAGAAAATGAATTTCATGATGTATATTGTATACATTTCTTTGACATTAAATGCACTGATTGCCGGGATTAGAAGGTATGAACTATAACGAGAGGTTAGACAAACTTGGATTGCTTTCTTTGGAGTATCATAGGCTGGAGGGATGCCTGACAGAGGTTTAAAAAGTTATGAGAGGCATAGATAAGGAAGGCAGTCGGATTCTTGTCCTTTCAGTAGAAACATCAAATAGTGAGAGGAAAAAGATTAAAGGGATATGCAGGACATTTTTTTTAACAGAGAGCAGCATGTCACTGAAACAGGCTGCTAGGGATAGTGTTGTCAGCAGTTATAACAGTGACATCCAAGAGACTTTCAGACAGACATATGAATGTGCAGGGAATGAAGGGATGTGGATCATGTACAGGTGGAAAGGATTAGCTTAATTCAGCATAGACACTGAGAGTAAAAAATCTCATTCCTAGTCTGTACTATTCCATGTTTTCAAAAGCATTGATGTACAGAGCAATCTTATGGTGCAAGTTCACAGCACCCTGCAAGTGGCAACACAGGTAAATAGGGTGATAAAGGTGGCTTACAGCACCGTTGCCTTCACCTGTTGGGACGTCGAGCAGAAAAGCCGGGAAGTCACGTTGCAGCTGCACAAAACTTTAGTTAGGCCACAATTGGAATATTCTGTTTGCCCCATTACAGAAGGTATGTGGGGGCAGTGGAGGAGAGAGGGCAGAAATGGTTTAACAAAATGTTGTCTCAGAGTCTCAACTGCAGCACAAAGTTGGACAAAAAGATTGTTTACTCTGGAGTGTTGGAGGCTGATGGGAATCCTGATTGAAGTACAGTATTTTAAATATGACAGGCATACATAGGCTAGCTAGTCAGAGCTTTCTCCTCCCAGGTGGAAATCTCAAGTACTAGAGGACATGGGATTAGGGTGAAGGAGGAAATTGTCTGGAATGTGTCACAAGGTAACTGAGAGGAGTGGGTACAAACAAAATATCTAAAATATATTCAGACAGGAGAAAGAACAAGCTGGGAATGGGGGATATGAATCACATGCAATTACATGGGATTAGTTGTATTAGGCATTTTGCTGCTGATATTGCTGGCCAAGGAGTCTGTTCTGTTCTGTACTGTACTGTTATCTGATGGAAACCTCTGTATCTGCCCTGTGAAGCCAGTTGGGACATTAGTTGAACACACAAGTTCAATCACTGTTTTCTAAACTGCAAAGGAAAAAGAAACTAAACTATCTGATCTTTCATGCTGTGATAACTCTCACAGTTATTAATCTGGAAAGCCTACCAAACCTTTGGACAGACTGCACTGTGAGTATATCTTGTTTTAGATAACAAGAACAAAGCTCTGCACAGCCTCACCCAAAACATCGACTGTACTTTTCCCATAGATACTGCCTGGCCTGCTGAGTTCCTCCAGCACTTTGTGTGTGTTGCTTGGATTTCCAGTGTCTGCAGATTTTCTCTTGTTTGTGATTTGGTCCTCTTACCTCAGAGTCTTGTTTCATTGCCAAATATTCTCATTTTCCAGGGACCATGGTCCAACCTGCTCAATCTTTCCTCAGAAGACAAGCCCTTCATCCCAACAATCAATCAAATTCACTGAGCTCCCTCCTCAGCGAGTGTCTCTAGTCAGCCTGTGAACAGACTGTACACCAATCCTTCCTGGACACACTGAACAAATTCCACCTCATCTTATCCTCTTGCACAAAGCAGGTGCCAATCAACGTTAAGCAAATTAAAGTTCCCATGACAACAACTCCGTTATATTTGCACCTTTTAAAAATCTGCCTCCCGATCTGTTCCCCAGTGTCTTTGTTGCTTTTGGAGGGTCTATAGAATGCTCCGAATAGAGGGATTGCTCCCTTCCTGTTTCAAACCTCCCCCCTCACTGACTCAGTAGACAATCCCTCCATGACACCCTCCCTTTCTGCAGCTGTGATACTCACCCTAACTAGCAATGCCACTCCCCCACCTCGTTTACCACCCCCCGCCCCTTTTGAAATATCTAAACACTGGAACATCCAGCAACCATTCTTGCCCTCATGACAGCCAAGTCTCTGTCTCTGTGATGGCCACACCATTGTAGTTCCATGTACTGACCCATGCTCGAAGCTCATCAGCCTTGTTATTTCTTCAGCGGTTTGAACTGAAGACTGTGCAAGCTCGTGGTGGTCAGCCAGTGAGAACAGTGAGAAGTGTTAAAAACAAGACAGATTAATACAGCGGGCGTCTGAGTAGAGAGAGACAGAGTAGGAAGGCTTTGGCTCAACGGGGTTTTGGTGATAAAGGGTCGAGGCGAGGTAGGTTATCTGTAGAATACAGACAGGAAGTATGTGTGTGAGGCTGGTTTTCTGTGCTTGGTGTCAGATGTGGGAGGTCCTGGAGACTCCCAGACTCCTGGACGGCCACATCTGCACCAGGTGCGTTGAGCTGCACTTCCTTAGGGATTGTGTTAGGGAACTGAAGATGCAGCTCGATGACCTTCGTCTGGTCAGGCAGAGCGAGGAGGTAATAGAGAGGAGTTATAGGGAGGTAGTCACTCCGGGGCCTGGGGAGACAGATAGCTGGTTACAGTCAGGAGAGGGAAGGGCAAGAAGCAGATGCTAGAAAGTACCCCTGTGGCTGTACCCCTTAACAATAAATACTCCTGCTTGAGTACTGTGGGGGGAGACAGCCTGCATGGGGGAAGCAACAGTGGCCGTGCCTCTGGCACAGAGTCAGGCCCTGTGTCTCAGAAGGGTAGGGAAAGGAAGAGGATGCAGCAGTGATAGGGGACTCTATAGTTCGGGGGTCAGACAGACGATTCTCTGGATGCAGGAAAGATATGCGGATTCTAGTTTGCCTCCCAGGTGCCAGGATCCCGAATGTTTCTGATCGTGTCCACGATATCCTGAAGCTGGAATGAGAACATCCAGAGGTCGTAGTATACATTGGTACCAACGACATAGGTAGGGAAAGGGAGGAGGTCCTGAAAACAGACTACAGGGAGTTAGGAAGGAAGTTGAGAAGCAAGACCTCAAAGGTAGTAATCTCGGGATTACTGCCTGTGCCATGTGACAGTGAGTATAGGAATAGAGTGAGGTGGAGGATAAATGAGTGGCTGAGGGATTGGAGCAGGAGGCAGGGATTCAGAGTTCTGGATCATTGGGACCTCTTTGGGGGCAGGTCTGACCTGTACAAAAAAGGACGGGTTACACTTGAATCCCAGAGGGACCAATATCCTGGTGGGGAGGTTTGCGAAGGCTACTGGGGAGAGTTTAAACTAGAATTGCTGGGGGTGGGAACCGAACTGAAGTGACGGAGGAAAGGGAAGTTGGCTGACAAATAGAGAAAGCTTGGAGTCAGTGTGAAAGGGAGGATAGGCATGTGATAGAGAAGGGACGCACTCAGACTGATGGTTTGAGATGTGTCTATTTTAATGCGAGGTGTATTATGAACAAAGCAGATGAGCTCAGAGCATGGATCAGCACTTGGAGCTATGACGCTGTGGCCATAACAGAGACTTGGATGGCTCAGGGGCAGGAAAGCTACGTCAAGTGTTGGGCTTTAGATGTTTCAGAAAGGACAGAGAGGGAGGCAAAAGAGGTGGGGGCATGGCACTGTTGATCAGAGATAGTGTCATGGCTGCAGAAAAGGAGGAAGTCATGGAGGGGTTGTCCATGGAGTCTCTGTGGGTAGAAGTTAGGAATAGGAAGGGGTCAATAACTCTAGAGGATGAGTTTTACAGACCAGTAACAGGGACATCGAGGAGCAGATAGGGAGACAGATTCTGCAAAGGTGTAATAATAACAGGGTTGTTGTGATGGGAGATTTTAATTTCCCAAATATTGATTGGCCTCTCCCTAGAGTGAGGGGTTTAGATGGGGTAGAGTTTGTTAGGTGTTTTCAGAAAGGTTTCTTGACACAATATGTAGATAAGCCGACGAGAGGAGAGACCGTACTTGGTCTGGTATAGGGAAATGAACCTGGTCCGCTGTCAGGTCTCAGTGGGAGAGCATTTTGGAGATAGTGATCACAATTCTATCTCTTTTACCATAGCATGGAGAGGGATAGGAACAGACAAGTTAGGAAAACGTTTAATTGGAGTAAGGGGAAATAGAAGGCTATCAGACAGGAACTTGGAAGCATAAATTGGAAACAGATGTACTTAGGGAAACATACAGAAGAAATGTGGCAAATATTCTGGGGATATTTGCGTGGAGTTCTGCATAGGTACATTCCAATGAGACAGGGAAAGGATGGTAAGGTACAGGAACCGTGGTGTACGAAAGGCTCAAAAAACTAGGTAATGTTAGAGATCTATAAGATTATAAGGCCAGGAGGAAGGAGTTTAAGAATGAAATTAGGAGAGCCAGAAGGGGCCATGAGAAGGCCTTGGCAGGCAGGATTAAGGAATACCCCAAGGCATTCTACAAGTCTGTGAAGAGCAAGAGGATAAGATGTGAGTGAATAGGACCTATCAAATGTGACAGTGGAAAAGTATGTATGGAACTGGAGGAGATAACAGAGGTACTTAATGAATACTTTGCTTCAGTATTCACTACGGAAAAGGATTTTGGCGAAAGGCTGTTGTAAATCTAGTCAAGAAGAAAAGAAGAGCTTATGAAAGGTTCAAAAAACTATTTCATATACTTCATGCATTCAGAAATAACTCCATCAGTCCTGTATTCATAATCCTTTTCAATTTCGACCTCTGTTACACTGCCACTCATTGCACTGACTGAAATTTTGCCCTATTATCTGTCTGCTCTTTCTGAAATTTTATTACAAATGCCTTTGTTTGAAAAGCAACTGCACCATCCTCAGCCCTAATCCTCTATCACTACTGTACTCATCCTCTACCCCCTTCCCCTTCTGAGTCCCAGAACCAGACTCAGCGCCAGAGCCCTGCTCACTGTGTCATTCCCCCTACACCACTCAGAGTGGTATACTAGTTATTGAGGGGAATGGCCACAGGGTTACTCTGCACTGTCTGTCTACTCCCTTTCCCTCTCCTGACAGTCACCTCACTACCTGCCTCCTGGAACTTTGAGCAGCCTCCATCACAGAGGTCGAAGCCTGAGAAGGGGTGGTTCACTCAGGTTCACCAGTTGAGTAGAAAAGACAGTGACTTGTGGCAGATTGGAGCTTTGAGCAGCACAGTGTCCAATCAGTGTGACTGATTGACAGAAAGAAACTAAAGTAAGGCAGCGGAAAGTGGAGCAGCCATTGTTGGAATGACCGTCGATGGAGTGGACGGAGAGAGAATTGGGATTTTGATGCTTCAGCTCTTCTTTGCTTCACTGAGGAGAGGCTTGAGTGAGAGAAAGCAAAAAGCTGTAGGTATTATTTCCCCACAGTTTGTTGTTGTTTTTCCTTCATATATTTGTTCAGATAGAAAATCAGGGATGCCAGGCAAGATAGTTGAATGTTCCTCTTACAGGATGTGGAAAGACAGGGAGACCTGCAGTGTCCCTGACGACTACAACTACGAGAAATGCATCCAGCTGTTGATTCTAACACTCCGTGTTAAGGAGTTGGAGCTGCAACTGGATGAACTCTGGATCATTTGAGAGACTGAGGGGGTGATAGATAGGATAATTAGAGAGGTAGTTACAACCAAGATGTAGGGCACAGGGTGATAGTCAAGAAAGGGAAAGGGGTTAAACAGCCTGTATAAGTGTAGACCTATGGGACTCCATTTTGCAGCGCATGGAGTGAGACGCATTTTACAGTGGCTCCACTTTTTTATATGTTGTACATCCCACTGACAGATTCCTTTCAAGTCTGATGATTTATTACTTTTGTTGAAGGACTCATGATTTAATTACGATGGCCGGAAGTCGATCTGGTATTGAATTGAGAAGCGGCAAGACTTTTCCCGAAACATAACAAACTGAGCAAATAAAGAAACTGGAGGAACTTGTTACTTTAGCAGGAATACTCTCTTCAATACAAGATATGAAGTTTGAATTTGGATCACTCAATACTAAGATTAATAAGCTGATGGATAACAACTGGAAGCTTGAAAAATCTATTTTTAATGTCCAAGAATCTTTGAAGAATTTGGACTTCCAATTTCAGATGCTCAAGCAGACTACACATCGAATCAAGAACGAACACGAACGATTCAGGCAAACTATTAAAGATCAAGAAGTGAAGATGTCTTCGATGGAAATGAAAATTAATGAAATTACCTCGGAACCATCCAAAATGAAGAAAAAAATGATATAGTTAGACAGTAGAGCTCGTCGGAGGAATTTGCGTATACTGGGTCTGCCTGAAAATACTGAAGCTGGTGACCTGTTAAAGTTCTTCTCAGATATGCTGTACTCACTTTTTAGTGAGACCCTTGAAGCAAGCCCTTTACTCGATAGACTCCACAGAATTCCAGGATTTCGATGTTCATCTGAATTACACCCTCAGCCAATCGTGCTTTGTTTGCGTTATTATACAACCAAAGAAGCCATACTTCGAGAGGCCAGAAGAAAGCGAAAGTTCATCTTTAAATCAACAGAAATTCGTATAGTTGAAGATTTTCCCCCTGAGATTTTTGCCGAAAGAAGGAAATACTGAGAAGTCATGAGCGAAATGTATAAGAAAAATCTCCATCCATCCCTTCGGTACCCAGCGTGGCTGATAATCTTTCCTGCTGATTCTCAGCCACAGAGGATCTACTCCTCTGATGAGGGCTGGCAGTGTATTAAAAATCTCCAAGCTAAGCCGAATGTAACCTGAATAGGTAACTCTGATGTATGAGATGTTTATAGATGTTCTGAGCAAAGTCTATTCTACATTTTTTGAAAGTCCATATGGGACTTGGCTGATTTAATTTTTCTCTTTATTTGTTAATAATTAGTATATATTCATAATTGCTTTGTAGGGGACTTTTAGAGTATTATATTATAGAGGTCTGTATAGGACCTGGCTTGAATTATTTTTTCTATTCTTTTGTTTGTCTCAATATTAATATAGTTTTAGGTTTGATATATATATATATATATATTCATCTAATTTTCTGTATGACTTGTAAGTTTTTTTGAAAGAAAGAACTTTGGTTTTAATTTTATTTGCTTGGATTCACTTTTCTCTGAATACATGATTAATATACTTCAGATGAATTTAAGATGGCCGTCGCCAGTTACGTTTTTATTATTGTTAGACATAACATTGCAATATTTGAAATTTGTTTGTCTTTTTTATTATGGCTAAATTGTGGGGGGATGAGTATTTCAATTTTAATATGCGTAGCTGCAAAATGGAGGATAGGGTCAAGGGTTATTAGTTAGCATGCGATCAGCCTATTAGTTGCTGTTTTTTGGGCTTTGCAGGTGGGGGGGCTATTAGAATAGGTTTCCTTTCTCGATTGGGTGGTTTTTTTGATGGACATTTTCTCTCAAACATCTCACTCCTGCTAGTCATAGCTGATCCTTTTGGTTAAATGTGTGCCTGTGCATTAGTTTTCTTTATAAAATATCGAATTAAATCTTAAACATGGATGTTAATAAAATTAATATAATCTCTCGGAATCTGAATGGTGTGGATCATCCTATTAAGCGTAAAAAGATTTTTAAGAAATTAAAAACACTTAATGCAGATAGTATTTTTGCGCAAGAAAATCATGTATGGAGACAAGATGATGACTATTTTGTTTAATTTTAGAAAGGCCCTTTATATCATTCTTGGTTGACTAGTAAAGTTAGAGGAGTATCTATTTTTGTTAACTCTAAAATCCCTTTTGTGCATTTTAATACTATTACTGATTCGATTGGAAGATATTTAATTGTCACCTGTTTATTATGTGATCAAAGGGTAGCTTTGGTGTGTGTATACACAGCTAATTTGGACAGTCCTGAATTTTTTAAGAAGCTTTTCTCTGAGCTACCGAATCTGAATGAATATAAGCTGATTATGAGCGGTGACCTTAATTGCTGTGTGAATCCGGGGATCGACAGGCCATCAACCAATCCGTCGCTTCCCAATAAAGCAGCGGCTTATATTAATTTTTTTCTACTAGAATATGGCCTGGTAGATATCTGGAGATATAAACACACTAATGACAAATATTTTTCATTTTTTTCACACATTCATCATAAATATTCTAGAATTGATTACTTTTTTTTAGATACACGTTTGCTACATTCTGTTGTTGAGTGTGTGTATGACGTCATTGCGTCGTCAGATCACGCGCCTCTGAAATTAACCCTGAAACTCTCTGATAGTTTTTTGAAAATGTCACAGTGGAGATTGAACCCCATATTGTTACAGGACCCAGCCTTTGTTAGTTTTATTAAGGAGCAAATTTCCATATTTTTTGAATTTAATACAACTGAAGGAATGTCAAACTTGGTTGTATGGGATACGATGAAATCTTTCCTTAGGGGACAGATAATTTCATATTCAGCAGCTTTTAGAAAGAAAACTAAAGGGGAACTGTCAGTGCTTACTAATAAAATTAGAGAGATAGATAAAACGTATTCAGTAAAACCAACTGAAGATTTATATAAGGAAAGGGTTGAACTTCAAACACAATATGATTTGCTTCTGACCTTCCCTATTGAACAGCAAATTTTTTAAATTAAAAGTTTATTTCATATACATGGAGAGAAGTCAGGTAAACTTTTGGCTGGTCAGTTAAAAGCGGCCATGGCTAGAAAACAGATTTTGAAAATACGCAGACCAGACAGAACTGAAACATTAGATCCTTATGAAATTAATAAGACATTTATGGATTTTTACTCCAATCTTTATAAATCTGAATTCTCTGATAGTACTTTTATTATGAATAGATTTTTGCAAAAATTAAATATACCTAAAATTTCAACTCGAGCTATTAATACATTAGATGCACCTATTAAACAGGAGGAAATAGTTAAAGCTATATCCTCTATGCAATTAGGGAAAGCTCTGGGACCAGATGGGTATACAATGGAATTTTATAAGACTTTCAATGAAATGCTTATACCACATCTTTGTCAAACTTTTACTGATTCTATATCCTCTAGGAATCTTCCAAAAACTTTTTAATGAGGCATTAATTTCATTGATTCCTAACAAAGGAAAAGATTTATTGGAATGTGCATCCTATAGACCTATCTCATCACTGAATGTAGATTTTAAAATCCTCTCTAAGATTTTAGCCAATAGACTTGAGAATTTGCTGCCTACTGTTATCTCAAATGACCAAACTGGATTTATTAAAAATAGGTACTCACATTTTAATATTTGAAGACTGTTAAACATCATTTATTCCCCCTCAGTTAAAGAATCTGAATGTATTGTGTCTCTGGATGCAGAGAAAGCTTTTGACAGGGTGGAGTGGCCTTATCTGTCTCAGGTTTTGAAGAGGTTTAATTTTGGTGTGGGATTTACTTCCTGGATCAAATTGATTTATCAAGCCCCAGTGGCTGCGGTTATAACTAATAATTAAAAGTCTCCTTACTTTAGATTATATAGAGGAACCTGTCAGGGCTGTCCTCTCCGTCCTTTATTATTTAATTTGGTTTTAGAACCACTTGCTATTACTCTTAGGGATTCTAATTCTGTGCAGGGTATTAAGAGAGGGGATAAACTACATAAGGTTTCATTATATGTGGATGATTTATTAGTTTAAATTTCAGACGCTAGGAAATCTATTCCCTTTATGTTATCTATATTTACTGAATTTAGTATTTTCTCTGCTCCTATATCTTATGGTCTTATATAAAAGTGAATTATTTCCTATTAATAATTACTCTGATTATTATGATCAAATATTTTTTAATATTGCTAAAGTCTATTTTACTTAACTTGGGATTAAAATTACTAAAAATTTTAAAGACCTATATAAGTATAATTTTTCTCCTTTAATTGAATACACACAATAAATGCTCTCTAAATGGTCGTCTATGTCGATGTCATTAATTGGTCGAATAAATGCTATAAAAATTGTTATTTTACCGAAATTTTTATATAGATTTCAAGTGGTTCCATCTTTTGTTCCGAAAATGTTTTTTGATAGAATAGATTCCATGATCCTGTCATTCATTTGGAATAATAAAAGCTCCAGAGTGAATAAATCTTTATTGCAAAAATCAAAAAAAGATGGAGGACTGGTGTTACCAAACTTTAGATTTTATTATTGGGCAATTAATATTCATTATATCACCTTCTGGATTCACGGTATAGATAACCAGGACTGCCCTTCATGGTTACATTTGTAGGACAATTCAGTAAGGGGGTTTCCTTTAGCTTCTTTACTAGGAGCTCCTCTTCCTTTTTCGTTCTCCAGGATAGGTAGACAAGGTCTTGGTCCTATTGTTAAACATACTTAAAAAATTTGGTTTCAGTTTCTTAGGTCTTTTGAATTAAATAACTTCGTACTCTCTCGTAATATCCATTTTAATTTTTTCTTTAAACCATCAACTCTGGATAAGGTCTTTTTAATATGGAAAACCAAGGGAATAAAAACTTTTTTAGATTCGTTTTCAGAGGATTGTTTGTCTTTTTCACAGTTAGTGGATAAATATGATATACTGTATCTAGTGCACATTTTTTTAGATACTTGCAAGTTAGGAATTTTTAATCTGATTTTCTACCGAATTCTCCATTTGTTCAATTACCAAAATGATACATGGGGAAATCTGCAGATGCTGGAAATTCAAACAACACACACAAAATGCTGGTGGAACACAGCAGGCCAGGCAGCATCCTTATAGGAGATCCTTATAGATGCTGTCTGGCCTGCTGTGTTCCACCAGCATTTTGAAATATGATACATGCTATTTTTCAGCTCAAACTGCTTCAAAAACGATTGACAGCCATTATATATAAACCATTAATGAATGCTCGTACGATGCCTAATGATAAGGTTAAATGTGCTTGGGAAATGGAACTTCAGCACTCACTTTCAGATGATCAATGGAGTAAAATTTATTATCTCGTTAATAATTCATCTATTTGCGGACATCACTCCCTAATTCAGTTTAAGATAGTACACAGGGCGCATATGTCCAAAGATAAACTAGCGAATATATTTCTAACATAAGCCCCACCTGTGACAGATGCAACGCCGAGGTGGCTACTCTAACTCATATGCTTTGGTCCTGTGCAAAGTTAAACAATTTTTGGAGGGATGTTTTTAGAACATTATCAAAAGTTATAGGTGTGGACTTACAACCTAACTCACTTACAGCAATTTTTGGGATTATTCCAAAGGAAACAGAAAGTGTTCCCATTTCCTCTCAACATGTGACAGCCTTTTCAACCTTACTGGCTAGGACAGCTATCTTGTTATACTGGAAAGATTCTAATCCACCTACTGTTTTTTATTGACTCTCCTCCATTATGTCCTGCTTAAGTTTGGAGAAAATTAGAAGCCGGACGTTTGACACATCTTTTAATTTTGAACAAGTCTGGTGACCTTTTATTCAGTATTTTCATTTGATTTAAATTTTTTCCTCTCTTTTTAATTTTTTTAGGTAACCCCTTTTTTTGTTTTTTGTTTGTTTCGTTTTGTCCCTCGTCATTCATAAAGGTTCAGAACTGACTAGAAGTATGTTTTCTTTTTTCTCTTTTAATTTTATCCTCAAATGGACTGCCCAGTCTCTTTTTTCTTTGTTTTAAGTTAGGTTAGTGTATCAAAAATTTCTAATCTTTTTTTTCCTATGATCTGTCAGGAGGAGTTCTGGTTTCTATGACTTTGATAGTATATATCCCTTTTGTTGTTTGTACACTTTTTGCATTATGTGTTTCTTATAACTTCTCCTCTGATTTGTATCCTTTTTTTGTTTAAAATCTATAAAACAGATTGAAAATTTTAATAAAAAGTACCCCTGTGGCCGTCCACCACAACAACAGGTACTTTGGTTACTGTGCCAAGTGCTGACCTAGCAGAAGAGAAGGTGGGGGGGGGGGGCAGTAGAAGAGGCAACTTGTGGTGATAGGGGATACTTTACTGAGGAGAACGGAAAAGAGGTTCTGTGGATGAAAACAAGATTCCTGGATGGTATGTTGTGTCCCGGGTGACAAGCTCCGGGACATCTTGGATCGAGTCCTCAGCATTCCAAAGTGGGATGGTCAGCAGCCAGAGGTTGTGGTCCACGTAGTTACCGATAACATAGGCAGGAAGAGTGATGCTGTTCTGCAAAGTCAGTTCAGGAAGTTAGGTGCCAAGTTAAAGGGCAGGACTTCCTGGGTTCTGACTGCAGGATTGCTATGCATACCATACACTATTGAGAACAAAAATATGAAGGTTACACCCTTTAACTCATGGCTAAGGAGTTGGTGCAGGAGGGAGGGCACAAGATATTTGGATCATTACACTCTCTTCTAGGGAAGGTGGGACCTGCACAAAAGAGACGGACTGTACTGGAGATGGAGGAGGTCTACCATCCTCACAGGAAGGTTTGCTCATGCTTCACACGGTGGTGGGGGGAGGGTGTGTGGGGAACAGGGGAGGAGGGGCACAGAATGGTTTAAATTGGAGTTGTAGTGGATGTTGCCTACAATGACTTTAGTAAGGCGTTTGACAAGGTCCTACATGGGAGGTTTTTCAAGACAGTTCAGTAACTCAGCATTCAAGATGAGGTAGTAAATTGGATTAGACATTGGCTCTGTAGGGGAAGCCACAGCTTGGTAATAGAGGGTTGCCTCTTTGACTGGAGGCATGTGCCTAGTGGAGTGCCAGAGGGATCGGTGCTGGGTACATTGTTGTTTGTCATCTCTCTCAATGAGCTAGATGATAATGTGGTTCACTGGATCAGCAAATTTACAGATGACACCAAAACTGGGGGTGTAGTGGACAATGAGGAAGTCTATCATGGCTTGCAGTGGGATCTGGACCAGCTGAAAAATGAAATGAAATATGGCAGGTGGTATTTAATACAGGCAGGTGCAAAGTGTTGTTCTTCATAGGACCAACCAGGATAGGTCTCACACAGCGAGTGATAGGACACTGAAGATTGTGGTAGAACAATGGAATCTGGGAATACAGTTCCAGAATTTGTTGAAAGCAGTGTCATGGGTCAACAGGGTCACTAAGAAAATTTTTGGCACATTGGCCTTTATAAATCAAAATATTGACGACAGGAGATGTTGCCAGGTCTGTAGGATCTGAGTTACAAAGACAGATTGAATAGGTTAGGACGTTATGCCTTGGAACACAGAAGACTTGAGAGGAGATTTGACAGAGAGATTCAATATTATGAGGCATATAGACAGGGTAAATGCAAGCAGTCTTTTTCCATTGAGGTTGTGTGGGACTACAATCAGAGTTCATGGGTTAAGGGTGAAAGGTGAAAAGTTTAATGGTCTCATGAGGGGAAACTTCTTCACTCTGAGGTTCGTGAGAGTGTGGAACAAGCTGCCAACACAAGCAGAGCATGCAAGGTCAATTTCAATGTTTAAGAGAAGTTTGGTTAGGGACTGTACATGGTTGGCAGGGGTGTGGAGGGCCATGGTCCCAGTGCAAATCAATGGGGGTAGGCAATTTAAATGATCCAGCATGGACTACATGGGCCAAAGGGCCTGTTTCTGTGTTAGAATTTTCTATGACTCTGTGACTAAGGTTTGAGAAGAAACTGAAGAGTTGTGAACAAAGCCTGGTCCTTCATGCAAACCAGATTCTTCCACTGATTCTGTCTACACTTCCCACTGGCTTGGGAAAGCAGCCGATATAATCACAGACCCAACCCACCCTGGTAATTCTCTCTTTTCCCCTCTCCCATTGAGTAGGAGATACAAAGCCCCGAGAGAACGAACCACCAGACTCAAGGACAGTTTCTATGCCATGGTTATCAAACTCCTGAATAGACCTCTCACACACTACCATTTGATCACTTGTACCCCCAGTCTAACTCAATGCAGCCCTCACAGCTTATTGTGTAATTACTTGCACTGTAATTTCTCTGCAACAACAGCAGCATATTCCACATTGATTTCATTTTACTACCTCAATATATTGATGTTGAAATGATCTATCAGGATGGCATGCAAAACAAAAGCTTCCCACTATACCTTGGTACAAATGGCAATAATACTCACCGAGAACACGCAGTTCAACTGCAGATTGTTTGAAGTCAGTTCTGTCTTCAACTAAGCATATATATTGCCCTTCATCATCTCGCCTTACGTTCTTTATTCTGAGGGAAATGTTTCCATTGGTAATTTCATCTTTAAACAGTTCTGTCCTTCCTCTGTAATCCTGGTGTTGAGCGAGGGGGTCATCTTGTCCATATCTGTACACGTGGATGGGTGAGCTGAGACCTGATTTCAGCCACTGCACTGCCATGTTGCTGGTAGAGATTGGTGGGTACAGGTCACATTCCAGTACAACATCTTCACCTGCAATGGCTACAAAAGGCTCATTGGGTACAAGTAGGATAAAATCACCTGGAGAGAAATAATTGATAAGACAAGGAACCCATATTGAACATTGATGAGGAACGTGTTACCCAATATACAGTTCAAACTACAACACAACCAGGACTGTGAACTCAAATGAAAAAAAAATCTCAGCAAGTATTAGGATTTTGATTACATACCATGAAATAGAAATGGGTAAGTTGGTAGCTGGTTTTAACAGAAGTTTGTATATAAATTTACTATGGATTATAATAACAATATTAAAAAATATATTGGTTCTGCCCCTGCTTCTACCCCATCCCCTCGAACCATCAAAATAGTTTTGGCATCCCACAGAGCAGCGGGGTGGAAAATAACATCCCACAGCTACTCCACCGCAACCCACCCAACAGGCATGAAGAAAGGGGTGGTTTGGGTCTGAGGGTGGGTAATGGTGTGGGTGGAACTCAGCACGGAAATCTCTATGTGAAATCCAGCCAAGCCGAAGCTGGACAGAAAAGCCCAAATTACAATCAAGAAAATTGATGAGAAAAGTTTATTGCATTCCAAGTGCTCAAAGTCCAACTTTTGAGGGTTGAAGTAGCTTATATAGACATTGTCCAGTCGTCATTTTTTTTATATAAACTGCAAAAACTTGAGGCTCCATCACTACTCCCAATTAAACATCACTCCTGGGATCTTGAGGCTCCATCACTACTCCCAATCAAACATCACTCCTGGCATCTTGAGGCCCCATCACTACTCTCAATCAAACATCACTCCTGGGATCTTGAGGCTCCATCACTGCTCCCAATCAAACATCACTCCTGGGATCTTGAGGCTCCATCACTAATCCCAATCAAACATCACTCCTGGTATCTTGAGGCTCTATCACTACTCTCAATCAAACATCACTCCTGGGATCTTGAGGCTCCATCACTACTCACAATCAAACATCACTCCTGGGATCTTGAGGGTCTATCACTACTCTCAATCAAACATCACTCCTGGGATCTTGAGGTTCCATCACTACTCCCAATCAAACATCACTCCTGGGATCTTGAGGCCCCATCCTACTCCCAATCAAACATCACTCCTGGGAGCTTGAGGCTCCATCACTACTCTCAATTGAACATGATGACACAGAGGTTGGAGGTGTTGTGGATAGTGTGGAGGGCTGTCAGAGGTTACAGCGGGACATCCATAGGATGCAAAACTGGTCTGAGAAGTGGCAGATGGGGTTCAAGCCAGATACGTTGGAGGTGGTTCATTTTGGTAGGTCAAATATGATAGCAGAATATAGTATTAATGTTAAGACTCTTGGCAGTTTGGAGGATCAGAGAGATCGGGGTCCGAATCCATTGAACACTCAAAGCAGCTGCACAGGTTGTCTCCGTGTTAGGAAGGCATACGGTGTATTGACCTTCATCAATCGTTTGCAGGTTTCTCAGCCAGGGTTCCACGAGAGATCATGATTATGATGTTAAAAAAATATCGTTTTTGAACTTCGCGCAATGCGTGATGCTAGCGCTCAGAGTGGTGGACAGTGACCGAGCAGCCCCATTGGCAACCTTAGCCCAGTATGGCAGTGCGCAGTAGGACAGTGTTTATTTGGTTGAGTCCATTCTGTTTCTGACCTGAGATCTGGAGGCCGTTGATAATTGGTGAGAGCACGGAGAAGTGGACGGTACGCGTGACCTCACCCGACTTCCCCTTACACACCACCAACTGACTTTTGGGAGTGAACAAACTACAGGCGAAGTAGAAAATTTGGAGGGAAATTTTCACTCTGAAGTCTGTCCAGTGTGGTGATTTCTGAAGAGGAGGTGTGAGATGGAAGAGGATACTTGGCCTAGGCCTATGGTCATTTCTGATAAGGTTAATGAAGCAGAATTACAATCTTCTGAGTCATTTCACTGCGGTAATGCAACAGTGGACAGTCTGTTTTTACAATGAGAACTGCTCATCAATGGGTTTTACATGGACTGGTGATCCACGTTGTCCGATTCCATTGAGCCCAGTCTGTAGCAAACAACTTACAAATGCAGCAATGGCTCCAGCAACATTGAAAAGACACTTAACTACAGATCACAGCCATTTGACACATAATTGTGCTGATTATTTTAAACAGCTATTGGAATCTCTAAAAAAAGATTAAAGCTTTGAAAATAAAGTCACTGTCATTTAAAGCATTCAGGAAGCATGTTATTAAGTAGTTTTAAGACCAGTTCACTGGAGAATGTTTAAAGGACTGTGAGAAACCCTGGACAAAGAGCACACCGATCTCCTGCTACATACAGAAATCTGGTGGCTGAGCAGAGAAAGAGTTTTCAACAGGGTGTCTGAGTGAACGGTGAATTGCAGGTGTACTTTCTAGAAAATAGTAGGCCAGATTTTGCTGAGTGCTTTGAAGATGAAGAATGGCTTCAGAAACTAGCTACTTAACAGACATTTTTTCATCATATGAACCAGTTGAACAAGGCTCTGCAATGTCCTGGAGAAAATGTTTTGACTTCATGACAAGTTTCTTGGAGTTAAAAGGAAACTGAATCCTTTGAAAAATCACATTGCGGAAAAAAAAATCTTGATATGTTTCCACTGCTGTTTGGGCTTGAGAGTGAGAATGGATATCAGAAAGTCTTGACTCTTATTGAAAACCACCTGGAAGAACTGCAGAACTAAATTGAACAGTCATTTCTCTCCATTTCAACACAAGAGTATGACTGGTTGAGGGAATCTTTCTCTGAATCTTCTGCTCAGCCTGAGAACCTGACTTTGAGGGAAGAGGATGAACTTTGTGAGCTGCACTCTGATCATGCACTCAAGATTAGATTTACTGACCTGACCCTGGACAAGTTCTGGATTTCTGAAGAAGAGTATCTTCCCATTCATCGGAAAGCAATGAACATTTTGCTGCAGTTTTCAACCTCTTACACGTGTGAGCAAGCTTTTCCTTGCTGAACAAGCAACAAGAGCAAGGATAAAAATCATCTCATTTCAGTTGAAGGTGAAATCCATGTGTGCTATCTTAGCTTTGACCCAGAGTTGAAAAAAAAATTGTTTGCCTTATGAGTTTTTAAAAGTTATGGAAGGGAAAGAAAGATTAATTCCAAGAAAGGTAAACTAAGCTTAACTGTCTGTTTTCTTTTCAAGAAAGGTCAGTTAAAAATACATTCTCTATTCAAAAGAGCATTGACAATATTGCTCTAAATATCTACATGACAATTTTCCTCTGTGTCTGATTGCTTGGAGATATATACCAGAATTAGGCAGATGCATGTTCCTGATGACAAGTTACCAACACACTCTGGAATTTAGCAGAGATGGTTCCTCACACCACAGCGTATCCCCACAGTCCAACGGCCTATGTGAGTGGTTTCACCGCTCCTGAAAGGCTGCTCTGAGGGCTCCCTGACCTATGGGTGTTGGCATGATCATCTCCCGTGGGTCCTCCTGGGGCTCAGAACAGCTCCAAGAGGACCTGCAGTCATCCATGGCTGTTGGTATAAGGGCAGCCATTCCGAGTGCCAGGTGATTACACTCCTGACACCACGACTGCCTTGTCGACCATTCAAAGCGTTCCACCCTCCTCAGTAAATTCAAATCCTTTCCACCTATTCCTACCTCCCATCATGGTGAACAGCTCTCTTGGATTCCTGTTGACCTACATTCTGCCTCATTTGAATTTGTCCGCCATGATGCACAATAACATCCCCTTAGGCCCCTAATGATAGCCCGCTCCACGTTTTGGAATGGGGAGAAAAGACCGTTATCACAGATAAGAGGGGTAACTCTGAACATATTTTGGTAGATCGCCTTAAACCGACCCACCAGGATTTGGAGGATTCTGCTACCATGCACCTGCTGTCACAACATGACCATGAGTGTGTCAACACTCCTCTGGAGGAGCCGAGGCACCTGCTGTTCCTCCTCCCATGGAACACAAAACCTGAGCTGTATGGCTCGTCCAAACTCCGGACAGGTTCACAATGATGGTTTTAGTGAACTATGGGGAGGGGGTGTTGTAGGGTAATGTAATTAGTGGAAATATACATAATTAACAACCACCAACATTGAGTTGCATCTTCACTTTGAAAGGCTGGTCTGACTTAATTCCTGACTTGTTATTCACGGCCTGTTTAACATTCCATTACAGATATCATATCATTTATACGCCATGAATTTGGCACAGAGCCTAATGATGACCCGGCCTCACAAGTATTGCTGGATGCAAACCAAACTTTGCTTCCTCAATTTACAAGATTGGTACATCAATTATTCTTGAGGATGTGCTGATGTTTTGTTTCTTTGAACTGCCCCGTTACTTCTGGTGACGGCCTCCCAGTGTTTCTGGGGAGGGTGTTCTGCCATTCAGACACTGCTGGGGAAGGGATTCCTATAAAGGGTGTGTCTGATCCACCAAACGCAATGCTGGTAAAAAGGGAAAGGCCCAGCAAGGAATCGTAGGAATCTAGGACCACTGGAGGCCTGATGAAGGGTCTCAGCATGGAACAGTGACTTCTAATTCTTCTCCACAGATGCTGCCTGACCTGACAGAATTCCTCCAACATTTACTGAGTTACTCTGGATTTCCAGCATCCACAGAATTGTGTGTCTGCGTGTCTGTGTTGTGTGTGCGCGTGTTTGTCGGCGCATGTATGTGTTTAGAAGTTTATTGGGAGTTGTAACAGAAATGATTAGATACACACCAAAAACTAAACTCAATGCTCATACATTCCATCTATCTCACAAATTAATTCATATGAATATTAGCAATTTATATTTTGTAACCAAATAAGAGGCACTTGAAAACTTTTTTGTAATTATAGACATCAATAATCTCACTTTCAAGGAGAGGAATGGGACATTCATTTATTGCAATTAAGTAGTGTGGACAATTTCATAAGGTAATAAATATACAAAGCTTCATCTTCTGATTCCATGTGTCTACTCTGTGAGATAAAGAAGCATAATCAAACAAGATTTTGTGATAATTACCCTGGAGTGAGATGAGAATCCCGTTCAGTAACAGCAGAGTGTAGTGAATCACTCTCATCTCAGCAGAAGAGTCGAGAGGCTGACAAGCTGGGAGAGGGGGAGGGGTTGTGGGGTTATGGGGTAAGTGAGGGGGGGAGAGAGAGAGAGAGAGATGTTAGTCCTGTCATTTGGGGGAAGCTGTGAGCATCCCCTCCCCCACTGTCCTCAGCACCAATGTTCACCAACCCCACTCCCAATAACCTGTGAAAAATGCCCTTGACCTCTCCACAAAAGGTGGGAACAAGTTACTGGGCAAAGGGGCACCAGGTTCAGCACGGAACACCCCACTTCACTTTAGAAATGTAGAAAACATTTCTAACCAACAAACTTGATTTAAAATAGTCAAATTATTGTCAAGGTTTCAATAATTAGATTTGTAAAATGTATTTACATAATTCAGAACACTATAATGTTCAATAATATAAAGGAACAATCATCACAGTATCATATTAGTAAAAATATTGTTCCTGTACATGTTTAAACCAGTTGTTCGTGAAGATTCAACAACACTCTGACCAGCGCTGGGCAAGCCAATGGGAATTGTAGCTGGGAAATGTTGCTGAGGAGCTGTCAGGAAGCATGGGATTCCTGTTCCCTCATGTGTGGAGAGTTTATTCATCATATGTGCCACAAAAGCACTGGATCCTTTTAACTAGCATATTTTATTGACTTTGATAGATTTAGAAAATGGAACAGGATGGAAACATGCCAGCTGGGCCACAAAGTTTGTGTTAACACCAAACACCCACTGACATTAATCCTTCCCTCATTCATTTTATTCTCCCCACATTCACATCAACTCCCCAAATGTTCCTCTGGTCATTACAGTATTTACAGCAACCAATTAGCCTACCAATCTGAGAGTTTATGGGATCTGTGAGGAAACTAAGCATGCAGGGCAATCCTGCACAGTCACAGAGAAAGTGTGTAAACTCCACAAACAAGACCTGAGGTCAGGATTACAACTTGGTCATTTAAACTCTGAACCAATAATACTATATGAGCCACAAAGTTTGTCATGACCAACATATGCAGCAACATTTCTCACAAAGGGCCAGCAAGTGATCGATCAACTGAAAAACCAGGCTGCAAACAGTGGCAGAGTACAATCAAGACTTTCACTGTCAAAAATTGCACTTAATGTATTTTGTGTTATTTCTTGCTTTCTATAAAACATAGACAAGGAGAAATTCCCCCACAGTTTAAACAAATGGACAAGTATTGATTAACTCCAGAAGAGTTAAGTGCACTCTAGGCTTTTAATACATGGCAGAGAATAAAGGGTAAAATTGTGGAAACAAAAGAGAACGTTGACAAAATTGTTCATTTCAACAACTTGCTGTTATTCAGAAGTGGAATATTATATACAAGTAAATATATTGTGGTGTATACCAAATTTCTGAAGAATTCAGCAGGCCAGGCAACATTTGCAAAGAAAAAGAGTCAATGTTTGGTCCAAGGACCTTTCACCAAAATGGGAAAAATAAGATGACAAGTTTGCTTTAAGTTGCAAAGTTCTGTACAATGGAGAGAAGGTATAATGACTGTGATAGGGTGCAGACCAGGGTTGTTATCAGAACTATTACTAAAAAAACAGTTAATACTGTCAAAAGGGAGAGAAACACCAGCATTAAATTCCTGATGGCTGATATGAATGAGGAGTATCTGTATGATAATGATAAGGGGCTGTGCCTAGATTCACAGAGCAGCATCACTGAAGTAATCCAGTAGTCCGAAAACACAGACGCCAGTGGGGCTGGGTATTAAACTGGATTCACATTAAACTCAGAAAGGATATTCAGCTTAAAAAGGGAGGAAGGTGTTTGACCCCCACCAAATGGAGTAGCCCCCCCACACACACACCCAAATTTAAAGGATTTCAATGTGAAGATCCATGTGGAAGTACAAGCCACTCACACCTTCCACAAGACCCAAACTCTTCTCCAGATCTCAAAAGAAGCAGTTGTGCATGAACTGGGCTGTCTGAAGAGACATGGTATTCTGTCCCATTTGAGCAGTGATTGGGCCGCTCCGATTTCCCGTCATTCCAATGCAGGGTGAAACAGTGATGCTGTGGGATGAAATTGCTACATGAATGTTCATACACATAACTCAATTTTAATGCAACTTTGACAGGCGATTGAATTCAGTAAGATGAATTCATCCATCACTGAACAGCAGATGGGCCTGAATCCAGTGACTGACATGTCCCACAATTAACACACACAAAGGGCGTGTGGAGGTTAAACAGCACCAGAGTTTATGCACTGTACCACAGATGAGATTTTGGATCAGCTGATTATGTTCTTTGCTTCATCTGTGAAATCCTGGTTTCAGTATGGAGCTACCAGGAGTAGTGACGGTCAGACTGTAGTCTTAATGGAATCAGTGTCAGCATGCAAAATGCCAATTTCCACAAATATTAAAGCATTACATGGCCTGTCAAACTGATGCTCAAGTTCAAGGCCTCAGAGCAAAGTCGATGCAATTATCAAAGTCCCACCTTCAGCTGATGCAGCCGAACTCAGGTCAGTCTTGAGTTTGTTGAATTATTAGATGTCAACCTTCATGCAACCATTTCAGGAGTCAACGTGACCAGAGGCCAGATAGATTTAGTCCGCTGCATTGCAGAAAAGCATTAACTTTTACAGGTGACTGGCACACTACAGTTCAGAGACGTGTTGCTAAGGCCATCAGCAAACAAATTTTCCAAAGAAACAATATGGAATCATGTCCTTTCAAAAAGCTTAGATTTAATTTCAATAGGGAAGAGCAATATCCTGAGCTGTGACCTTTTGATAAGAAGGATCAGCAATTTACAGATCAGGACTGTATCCAGTGAGGTTCTCCATTTGGACTCTCTGAGGTTGAGGAAACGGTTACTGAGTATCACCCTCATATTTCAGACCAACTTTTGGCCATGACGAGATCACAATGGAGAATTTGAGAGTCAGTGTTTTGTCAAGCTGCTGAAAATCCCCCTCTCCAAGCCCCCCCCCCCATGTGTGGAACTGCCTGCGGACAAACGACGTCTGCCGGGGGCAATTTGTGTTCACTCAGAATGTCTGGAACAGCTTCCCACAGACTGACTGTGACTAACAGGACTGAGAGTCCTGGGAGACAATTGCTTGCAACTTTTAGATTATAAAGAGTAATGGAGCTGCTTCTTCACTTCAATCAATGACACTGGCTCCATCCTGACCTGTCTGGGACTGTCTGTTGGGAGTTGCACAGTCTGAGACTGATGGGTTTCCCCTGGGAGCTCCAGTGTCCTCCCACATCCCAGAGTTGGGTTGGTTGATTGGTTAATTGGCTGCTGTGAATTCCCCTACTTCATTTGGCACTCAAGAGTAATAAGTTTCCGGGGAAATAACAGGGAAATTGAACAAAAGTCACTGTTGTTGGATTCCACACAGACTCCCTGGCCCAAATGGCCTCCCCTCGTAACAAATAAAATATGAGGTTCAGAAAATTCAAATCACACTTTAGTCAGTAAAACAGGACATTAAGACAATCATCGCAAACAGTCTGTCAGTGTACATGCTCCATGCCGTCCTCCTCTTCTCAGCACACAATATCCAGTTCATCTCTAACCATCAATCTCCTGTATGAGATTCTAAAGACTTCCAACAAAACCCCTGTCCCAACCTCCGACTGAATCAATAAGCGATGGAAATATGAAATGTGTAACAAGACAGCCCTGGAAACGCACAAATAACAAGAGTGAAAGTGGAGGGAGGAGTGGGATCTCTCCAATGAACTGTGCAGTTTGCCCCGACACCCAGTCCCGGGAAGCCCCCACAGCCCTGCCAATGAGTTTCAGCGCGGGGAACAGAATGTTTCCTTCCTTCCTCCTTCCAGCCAGTTAGTGCCTGTCACAGTCTGAAATCTGTCACAGAAGAGGCTGAAGAGCAAGGCTTCAGAAATTAGGACCACAAAGAGGTGGTCGCTGGAGACAGAGGAACGGCTACAGGATCGCTTCGAGTCAGCAGACTGGGCCCTGTTCAAGGACTCATTTGTGGATATGAATGAATACACCATGGTTGTCATGGAGTTTGTAAAAAGCAGCTGTGTCCCCACAAAATTGTTCAGATAACTCATGTTCTTGATATTTATTGCTCATTTATTATAAGACCATAAGATATAGGAGCAGAATTAGGCCATTTGGCCCATCAAGTCTGCTCCACTATTCAATCACGGCTGATCCTCTTTTTTCCTTCCTCAACCCCATTCCTCGACCTTCTCCCCGTAACCTTTGATCCCATGGCCAATCAACAACCTGTCAATCTCTGGCTTAAATACACCCCACGACCTGGCCTCCACGACGATATGTGGTAACAAATTCCACAGATGCATCACCCTCTGGCAGAAGAAAATTCTCCACGTCTCTGTTTTACATCGGCGCTCCTCTATACCGAGGCTGTCCCCGCTTGTCCTGGACTCCCCCACCATGGGAAACGTCCTTTCCACATCCACGCTGTCTTGGTCTTTCAACATTCGAAAGGTTTCAATGAGATTCCCCACCCTCCATCCTTCTTAATTCCAGCAAGTACAGACCAAGAGCTGTCAAACATTCCTCGTATGATATTTCTTTCTTTTTGTATTTACAGAGATCGTTGTATTTTGCACACTGGTTTAATGCCCAGTCGGTGTGTTCAACCAGTTAGAGTTATTATTCTATGGTTTTGTTGAACATGGACACTCGAAAATGAATCAGTGTTGTATATGGTGAAATATGTACTTCAATAATAAATTTACTTTGAACTTTGAAAGTCACTGCTGTAAATAAACAAACCCCAGGATCCATCCAGTTTTCAAAGGGAGATTGCAAAGGGAGTGGAAAGGGCATCTAATAAGGGTAATGTCACAGTTGTAATGCGGCACTTCAATATGCAGGCCATTGTGAAAATCAGGTTGGTATTGCCTCTCAAGAAAGGGAATTTGTTGAATGCCTACAAGACAACTTTTTAGAGCAGCTTGTGCTTAAGCCTACAACAGGAAAGGCATTGGGTGTTATTTAATAATCCAGATTTTATTATGGAGCTTAAGGTAAAGGAATACTTTGGAGGCAGTGATCATAATATGATTGAATTCATACTGCAATTTGAGAGGGAGAAGCATGTCAGATGTATCAGTATCACAATGGAATAAAGGGAATTACAGAGGCATGAGAGAGGAGCGTACCCAGGTGGATTGGAGGAGGATACTGGCGGGGATGATGACAGAGCAGAGATGCCTGAAATTTCTGCGAATAGTGCACAAGGCACAGGATAGATATGTCCCTCAGAAGAAACAGCTCTGAAATGGCAGGGGTAGTCAACTGTGGCTGATAAGGGAAGTTAAGGATGGCATAAAAGCCAAGGAAAGGGCAAAAGTGAGTGGGAAATTGTATGACTGGGAAGTTTTCAAAATCTAACAAAAGGCAATTTAAAAAGTCATAAGGGAAAAGATGAAACATGAGGGCAAACTAACCAATGACATAAAGCAAGATACTAAAAATATTTCTTCAGTTATATGAAGAGTAAAAGGAAGGTGAGAGTTGATACTAGACCACTGGAAAATGATGTTGATGAGGTAGTAATGAGGGACAAAGAAATGGCAGATGAACTTAATGAGTTCCTTGCATCAATCTTCACTGTGCCAGATGTCCACAAGTGTGAGGGAGCAATAGTGAGTGTCATTAGTGTTAGAAAGGGAAAAGTGCTAGCAAACTCAAAGATTTTAATGCGGATAAGTCACCTGGACCAGATGGACAATATCCCAGAATCCTGAGAGAGGTCGCTGAAGAGATACCAGACATGATCTTTCAAGAATCACTTGATTCTGGCATGGTTGCAGAGGACTGGAGAATTGCAAATGTCACTCCACTCTTTCAGAAGGGAGGAAGGCAAAAGCAAGGAAATGATAGGCCAGTTAGCCTGACCTCAGAGGGTGGGAAAGGGTTGGAGTTTATTATTAAGAATGAAGTTTCAGGGTACCTGGAGACTATTGATAAAATAAGTCAAAGTCAGCATGGTTTCTGTAAAGGGAAATCTTTGCTGACAATCTGTTAGAGTTCTTTGAGGAAGTAACAAGCAGGGTGGACAAATGAGTGGCCGTGGATGTCACTTACAGGAATTTTCAGAAAACATTTGATAAGGTGCCACATATGAGGCTGCTTAGCAAGATAAAATCCCATGACATTGCCGGAAAGATACTGACATAGATAGAGGAATGGTTGACAGTCAGGAGGGAGCAAACGGGAATAAAGGGGACCTTTTCTGGTTGGCTGCCAGTGACCAGTGGTGTTCCTCAGGGATCAGTATTGGGACTGCCACTTTTCACATTGTTTATCAGTGATTTAGATAATGGAATTGATGGCTTTGTGGCAAAGTTTGCAGATGATACAAAAATAGGTGAAGGGGTAGGTAGTGCTGAGGAAGCAATGCGATTGCAGAAGGTCTTGACAAATTGAAAGAATGGGCAAAAAAGTGGCAGATGGAATAGTGTTGGGAAATGTATGATAATGCATTTTGGTAAAAGGAACAAAGGTGCAGAATGGGGAGTAAATTCAAACATCAGAGGGGCAAAGGCCTTAGGAGTCCTCATGCAAAAGTCCCCGAAAACAATGCTGTTTTTCATTTCAAGGGGAATACAATATAAAACAAGGAGATAATGCTGAGATAATACCACACTAGTCAGGCTGCACTGACAGTATTGTCAACAGTTTTGGGCCCCATATCTCAGAATGGGTTGTCATTGGAGAGAGTCCAGAGGTGGTTCACGGGGATGATTCCAGGACTGAAGGGGTTAACATACAAGGAGCGTTTGGCAGCTTTGAGCCTGGACTCACTGGAATTTAGAAGAATGCGGGGAGAGGAGAGGGGATCTCATTGAAAACTACCGAATGTGGAAATGACCAGATCAGGTGGATGTGGAGAGGATGTTCACTGTGATGGGCGTGTCCAGAACGAGAGGACACAGCCTCAAAATTGAGGGGCGACTTTTCAGAACGGAGACATGGAGGATTTTTTTGTAGCCAGAGAGTCGTGAATCTCTGGAATGCTCTGTCACAAACTGCCGTGGAGGCCCAGTCCGTGGGTATATTAAAGGCGGAAGTTGATAGTTTCCTGATTGGTCAGGGTATCAAAGGGTACGGCGAGAAGGCAGAGTGTGGGGTTCAGTGGGATCCGGGATCACCCATGATGGATTCTGCTCCTTTCTGTTAGGGTCTTAAGGGCTTCCGCCTCCCTGACCGGCCGAGCTCTCGCTCTCCCCATTCTCCGGAGCAGACAGGTTCGCCGCTCCGGCTCCGGTAACGAGGCGGAGCCAATCTCGGGGTCGTGGGCCGGCCGGTAGCGGCGGGTCTCCCTCTCACTGACTGCGCTCGGAAAGAGGAAAGTGACCCACTTTGTCCAGGTGGCTCCCGTGCGGTGACCCCTGATCCTGAGCCCCACTCACCGGATTAGCTTCATCAGGCGGATCCCCCTCCCCACTCCTGGTGGGGAAGTTTGTAACGAGCGCTCAGCAGTAACGTGGAGTAAGCGACATCAGAGCAGAACTTTCTCGGTGAGGAGCACCACAAAGTCGGCGTCACGGCAGCTGCCAGAGGAAAAATTAAAACTATTGTACTTTTCCGCAAAATGGATGCAGTTAGATGGGCGGGACGGAAAGAGTGAAACTGTGTAGGGGATTGGAGAGGACAATACCAGCCCGACAACTCCCTCTGGTGCTCCTTCCCCTTTTCTTTCTTCTCTGACCTTCTGCCCTCTCCATTAGATTCCCCTTTCTCTAGCTCTGTACTTCTTTCACCAATCAAATTCCCAGTTCCTTCATCGCTCCCCCTCCCAATTTCATCTATCACCGTGTGTTTGTCTTTCCCCTCCCCCCACCTTTTTAACCCACTTTCCATTTTCTGTCGGGATCGCTCCCTGTGCAACTTCCTTGTGCAATTGTCCCTCCCCACTGATCTCCCTCCTGGCACTTACCCTTGCAAACGGAACAAGTGCTACACCTGCCCTACAACTCCTCCCTCACTACTATTCAGGGCCCCAAACAGTCCTTCTAGGTGAGGTGACACTTTGTTGGGGTTATATACTGTGTCCTGTGCTCCAGGTGTGGCCTCCCGTAAATCAGTGAGACCCAACACCAAGCACCTATGTTCCATCAGCCAGAAAAAGCGGGATCTCCCAGTGGCCACCCATTTTAATTCCACTTCCCATTCCCATTCTGATATGTCTATCCGTGAGCTCCTCCACTATTGTGATGAGGCCACACTTTGTTGGAGGAATTACACTTTATATTCTGTTTGGGTAGCCTCCAACCTGATGGCATGAACATCATTTCTCAAACTTCTGATAATAATCCCTTCCCTTTCACCATTTCCCATCCCCTTTTCCCTCTCTCACCTTTTCTCTTTACCCACCCATTGCCTCCCTCTGGTGCTCCTCTCCCCCTCCCCCCTTTTATTTCTTCCATGGCCCTCTGTCTCCTTCACCAATCAACTTCCCAGCTCTTTACTTCATCCCTCCCGATTCAGGTTTCACCTCTCACCTTGCATATTTCCCTCCCCCTCCCCCCACCACATAAAGCTACTCCTCGGGTTTTTTTCCCAGTCCTACCGAAGGGTTTAGGCCCAGAACGTCGACTGTACGCTTTCCGTAGATGCTGTCTGGCCTGCTGAATTCCTCCAGGATTTTGTGTGTGTTTATTGCCTGTGAGGACTCGCCTGTTTTATTGTTGAAAGTCAAAGTCCGATAAAATTCAAGTTCAGAGGCGGAGTCTGTGTCACGGAGCTTGTCAGCGAGGCTGGAAAACAAAAGTTTCTTTGAAATGGCTCCTCACACGTTTAAACAAGTTTGCCAATTATACCACGGTGAATCACAGCCGGTGATGAGTCAGTGTACAGGAGTGACACAGGGAACCTGGCTGAATGGTGCTGAAACAAAGTCAATATATGTCACCATATGCACACCTGAGTTCCATTTTCCTGCAGACACACTCAATAAATCCACCATTGGCACATTAGCACAGTGGTTAGCACGATGCTTTACAGTACAGGCAACCTGGATACAAGGATTTTATATGTTCTCCCCATGACCGAGTGGGTTTCCTCTGGGTGCTCTGGTTTCCACCCACAGTCCACGACAGACCAGTTGGGAGGTTAATTGGACATTGTAAACTGTGCCATGATTTGGCTAGGATTACATTGGGCAGTGTGCTGCTGGGGAGTGTGGTTCGAAGGGCCAGAAGGGCCTATTCTGCACTGTATCTCAATAAATATTTAAATAAATAAATATCCATAGAGAATCAATGAGAGACTGCACCCACTTTGGCATTCAACCAGTGTGCAAACTGTGCAAATAATAATAAATAAGTGACAAATAGTGAGAACATGAGATGAGGAGTCCTTGAAGGTGATCCATAGGTCGTGGGGAACATTTCAAAGATGGGGCAAATGACGTTATCCACTTTGGTTCAAGAGCCTGATGGTTGAGAGGTAATAATTGATCCTCAACCTGGTGGTGTGAGTCCTGAGGCTCCTGTACCTTATCCCTTATGGAAGCAGCAGGAATAGAGCAGGACCTGGGTGGAGGGGTCCCTGACGATGGAAGCAGCTTTCCTGTGACAGTGGTTCATGTAGATATGCTCACTGGTGGGGAGGACTTACCTGTGATTGACTGGACTGTATCCAGTGCGTTTTGTAGGATTTTCTGTTTAAGGGTATTTATGTTTCCATACTAGGCTCTGATGCAGCCAGTCAATATACTCTCCTCTAACACAAAAGAAATTTGTCAAAGTTGTAGATGTCATAGAAATCGTCATAAACTCCTTTGGAATTAGAGGCACTGCTGTGCTTTCTTCATAATTGAACTTGCATAGTGGGCCAAGGACAGATCCTCAAAAATATTAATACAGAGGAATTTGCTGACCCTCTCCACCTCTGATCCTCTGATGAGGACTGGCTCTTGGACCTCTGGTTTACTCCTAAAGTCAGGAATCAGCTCTTTGGTCTTGCTGACATTGTGTGAGAGGTTGTTGTTCTGGTGCCACTCAGCCAGATTGTCAGTCTCCCTCTTATATGTTGATTCATTATCTGATTCGACCTATGACAGTGATGTCATCAGCAAACTTGAATGTGGCATTGGAGCTGTGCTTAGCCACACATTGTAAAGCGAGTAGACTAAAGGGCTAAGCACTCAGTATTGTGGTGCAACTGGGCTGATGGAAATCCCGAAGGAGATGTTGTTCCTAATCTGGACTGACTGGTCTGTAATTGAGGAAGTTGAGGCTCCAGCTGCAGAAGGAGGAACTGAGAGCAATGTCTGAAGCTCACTGAGGGGAAATTGGTTTTAAATGCTGAGCTGCAGTCAATAAAGAGAATCTTGATGTATGCATCTTTAGAAGGATGAAAGGGGATCTCATTTTTGCTGTCCAGATGTTCCAGGGTTAATGAGATGAAATTTGCTTTTGCTCCAGTAGGCAAACTTTTTTCCCCTCCTCAACCCCATTCCCAGCCTTCTCCCCGTAACCTTTGATTGCATGTCCAATGAAGAACCTATCAATCTCTGCCTTAAATACACCCAACGACCTGGCCTCCACAGCTGCATGTGTTAACAAATTCCACAAGTTCACCACCCTCTGGCAAAAGAAATTTCTTCGCATCTCCATTTTAAATGGACTCCCCTCTCTCCTGAGTCTGTGCCCTCTTGTCCTGGACTCCCCCACCTGGGGAAATATCCTTTCCACATCTACTCTGTCTCATCCTTCCAACCTTTGAAAGGCTCCGATGAGATTCCCCTTCAACCTTCTAAATTCCAGTGAGTACAGACCCAGGACCATCAAACATTCCTCATACGATAACTCTTGTGCATCTCCTCTGGATCCTCTTCAATGCAAGCACTATCGCTTGTAGATGAGGATCCCAAAACTGTTCACAATACTCAAGCTGAGGTCTCACCAGTGCCTCAACATCACATCCTTGCCCTTGTATTCTGGACTTCTTGAATGCTAACGTTGCATTTGCCTTCCTCACCACCAACTCAACCTGCAAGCTAACCTTTAGGGTGTTCTATACAAGGACTCCAAAATCCCTTTGCATTTCAGATTTTTGGAATTTCTCCCTATTTAGAAAATAGACCGCACATTTATTTCTACTACCGAAGTGCATGACCAAGCATCTTCCAACATGGTATTTCATTTGCCCCTTTCTTGGCCATACTCCTAATCTGTATGTCCTTCTGCAGACTACCTGTTTCCTCAACACCCCTCTACCAAGCATCCTGACATCTGCAGACATGGCAACAGAGCCATCTATTCCATCATCTAAAGCATTGATATACAGCATAAAAGAAGTGGTCCCCACACTGACCCATGCAGAACACTACTAGTCACTAGCAGCCAACCAGAAAAGGATCTTTTTGTTCCCATTCACTGCTTCTTACCAATCAGCCAATGCTCTGACCATGTTAGTAACTTTTCAGTAATACCATGAGCTCCCAACTTGGTAAGCAGCCTCATGTGTGGCACCTTGTTAAAGACCTTCTGAAAGTCCAAATATACAACACCCCTTTTATCTAAAACACTTGTAATCTCCTCAAAGAATTCCAACAGGTTCACCAGGGAAGATTTTACCTTAACGAAACCATGCTGACTTTGTCCTATCTGGTCCTGTGTCACCAAGTACTCCATAACCTCATCCTTAACAATTGACTCCAACATCTTCCCGAGCACTGAGGTCCTTTTCTCACGTTTTCCATCAAGTAGGAGGTCCAGAAGCCTGAAGGCACACACTCAGTGATTCAGGAACAGCTTCTTCCCCTCTGCCATCTGTTTCCTAAATGGGCATTGAACCCATGAACACTACCTCATTTTTAATATACATTATTTCTGTTTTTGCATGATTTTAATCTATTCAATATATGTATACTGTAAATTTATTTATTTATTATTGTTCTTTTTCTTCTATATTATATATTGCATCGAACTGCTGCTGCTAAATTAACAAATTTCACAAACCGTGCCGGTGATAATAAACCTGATTCTGATTCTGTAATTTCCTCTCTGCTGCCTCCCTCCTTTCTTAAAGAGTGGAGTGACATTTGCAATTTTACAGTCCTCTGGCACCAAGCCAGGGTCCAATGATTTTTGAACGATCATTGCTAATGTCTCCACAGTCTCTAACGCTAGCTTTTTCAGAACCCTAGGGTGCCATTCATCTGGTCTGGTCACTGAGGCAAGTTACCACGTTCTTCTTAGACACTGGTATCATTGAAGCCTGCTTGAAGCAGACTGCCAGAATGAGAGGGTAAAGATCTCAGTGACTACTCCAGCCAGTTTATCAACCCAGGTCTTTAATAATTGGCCAGGTAACCATCTGGGCTAAATGCTTTACAGGGGTTCACCCTCCTGAACATCGCTTGCACGTCAGCCGCAGAGACTGAAATTTCAGGATCATCGGGGGCTGTGAGAATTTGTGATGTTTTCTCCATGTTTTGATAATCAAAGTGAGCATAGAAGGCTTTGAGCTCATTTGGAAGCGAAGCTCTGTTGCCACCTATGTCACCTGATTTAATTTTATAAGAGGTGACAGTATTCAAGCTCTGCCACATCTGTCGAGCAACCTTCACTTGGTCCAGAATTGCAACTTCATTGGTGAGATGGTTTTCCAGACATCGTACTGTTCCAAATCCACTCAGGAATAACAGCAGGTGACAGTCACACAGGAATATCGTCTTCACAGTGGTTATCACCTACCACCCCGATTCCAGCTAAGGGTTAACAAAAGTGATACCACTCGAGAAACTCCACAACATCTTTCAGTCCATCCTGTGAAACAAGCAGCCTTTAGGTCTGATCACCATACCTGGCACCCTGTTAGTAAGTTATGTCTCGTTCAAACATAGAATACAAGAGTCCCTGGTTGTCCTTCTTTACAGCGATCTTGCAATGAGTCCTCTATATTGTTCTTCAGCAACTGCACATTTGCTCACCATAGTGAGAACCTTCATCCACTTACTGTAAAGGTGATGTTCCTGCTTGCTTGAGAGCTAAGTCTGCAAGATTGTGAGATCTGTAGATCATTGTTGATCTAAAATTACATTGCTGAAAGGGAAATTCCATTCTTCAGATTGCAGTGAGAAGAATTCAGCAATGCAACAACCTCTCACTCTATCAGTCTAATAAAGACCCTACAGATATTTGCAAGCACCATCCCACCAGGGGTAGAGTTCCTTTGTCCTCACCTACCACCCCATCAGTGTCTGGGTTGAACACATCATTCTCTGAAACTTCTGACATCTCCAGTGGGATCCCACCACCGAGCTCATCTTTCCCTCCCCACCCCCCACTGTCTGCTTTCTGCAGGGATTGCACCCCATGCACCTCCCTTGTCCATTTGTCCCTCCCCACTGATCTCTCTCCAGGTGCTTATCCTTGCATGCAGAACAAGTGCTGCACCTGCCCCTACACGCCTCCCTCACTACCACTCAGGGCCCAGACAGTCCTTCCAGGTGAGGCAACACTCCACGGGTGAGTCTGTTGAGGTCATCTATTGTACAGTATATGATGACATAGAGTATTTTTTCTCTTTCAAAATTTTTATTAAAATTATATAAATTGCATGAATAGAAATACAAAAGTCATAAGGATACAAGTAAGTAATATGAATTACATTACATTTAGATGACAGTAATATGATCACAGTATCCCATATTCCAAATCAATCAGGTAGAAAAAAATTGAATTATGAAATGAAATAAAATAAAATAATTTTGCTTTATTTAAAAAAAACTACCCCCACTACCAAAATGAGCTGGTTGGTTAAAAGAAAGAGAAGCAAAAAAACCTTACCATGTAATATTAAAATAATAATAATGGCTCAGATCCATACTTTAATAACAGTTCAAAGATTATGAAAATAACTCAGAAAGGGTCCCCATACATTAGAAAATCAGGTTTAGAATCAGAAATAGAACAACGAATCTTCTCGAGATCTAGGCACAAAATAAGATCAGATAGTCATTGACCATTAGTGGGCGGGGCGGCCTCCTTCCACTTGAGCAAGATCGCCCTCCTGGCCATAAGAGATATAAAGGCCGATACCCGCAAATTAGCTGGTTTCAGTATTGTAGCACTATCCTCAACAATACCAAACACAGCAGTCAAGGGTTTGGGCTTAAAACTAACATTGAAAAGTACAGAAAAGGTTTGAAATACAACTTTCCAAAAGTTTTCAAGGCTCCGACATGTCCAAAACATATGAATTATTGTGGCCACTCCATTAGTGCATCTATCACAGTAAGGTGAAATATCTGTGTAGAAACGAGAGAGCTTGTCTTTAGACTTATGAACTCTATGTACCACTTTGAATTGTACTAAAGAATGACGAGCACATAATGATGAAGAATTAATCAATTTTAAAATAATCTTCCAGCTCTCTTCAGATATGAAAATCTGTAAATCCTTTTCCCAGTCTCCTTTAATTTTATCTAAAGATGCCTTTTTCAGTCCCAACAGCAGACTGTAAACGTAGGATATTGAACTGTTGTCAAAGGGTTTCAGATTAAAAATTGTATCTATTATATTCTTATCTGGACTTGTAGGAAATGTATGTAATTGAAATCTTTAAAAAATCTCTAAACTGTATGTAACAAAAAAAGTGGGTATTGGAAAGGTTAAATTTCATTGAAAGTTGCACAAAAGAAGACCGATTCCCTCCATCAAACAAATCCTGAAATCGTTTAATACCCAATCTATCCCATTCTTTAAAAGATAAATCAATTATAGATGGTTTAAAAAAACAATTAGAAAAGATGGGACTTGAGAGGGACAATCTCAATAAACCAAAATGTTTTCTAAACTGTAACCAAATCCACAAAGTATGTTTGACCACCACATTGTCAGTTACTTTATTTAAAGATAAAGGAAGCAAGGAAAATTTCATAACAGTGTTGACTTCCAAAGAGACCCATATCGGACAATTCTCATGGTTAATGTAATATATCCAGAACGTAATATTTCGTATATTAACTGCCCAATAACATAACCTAAAGTAGGGTAAGGCAAAGCTTCCATTCTGTTTGGTTTTTTGAAGGTGAGTTTTATTTATTCGAGGTTTTTTATTCTTCCATATATAGGAAGGAAGAATTGAATCCAAAGAGTGAAAAAAGATTTAGGAATAAAAACAGGCACAGCTTGAAAAAGGTATATAAATTTAAGTAAGATATTAATTTTAATATAATTAATTTGGCCAATCAGTGATAAAGAGAGAGGCAACCAATTAGAAAGTGTATTTTTATCATAATTCATTAAAGTTAAAAAAAATTCCTTAAATAAACCTTTATAATTCTTTGTAATTGTTACTCCTAAATATGTAAATTGTTTTCTTAAAATTTTAAAAGGAAGGTTAATGACAGTTGGTATTAAATTGTTTAAGGGAAACAGTTCACTCTTATGTAAATTTAATTTATATCCTGAGAACTGACTAAAATTAGTCAGTAAATGGAACACAAATGGTAAAGAGGTTGTAACATTAGATATAAGAAGCAATAAGTCATCAGCATAAAGCGACACTTTATGAATAGTACTTCTCCTTAACATACCAGTTATCTCTTTAGATACTCGAAAAGCAATTGCTAAGGGTTCTAATACCAATTCAAAAAGCAGAGGGCTCAAAGGACAACCTTGTCTAGACCCACGTTGGAGTTTAAAGGGTTTAGAATTTTGAAGATTGGTAAGAACCCGAGTGGAGGGAAATAAATAAAGTAATTTAATCCAATGAATAAAATTAGGTCCAAAATTAAATTTTTCTAAGGATGGAAAAAGATAATTCCATTGAACTCTGTCAAAGGCCTTCTCCGCATCCAAACATATCACATATTCTGATATTTCCTTAGATGGAAAATGCATAATATTTAACAAATGCCATATATTAAAATGGGAATATCCATTTTTAATCATTCCTGTCTGATCATCCAAAACTATAGAAGATATAATATTTTCAAGTCTGTGAGCCAAAACTTTAGATAAAATTTTAGTGTCAAAATTGAGAAAAGAGATAGATCTATACGAAGAACATTCAGTAGGATTCTTATTCTTTTAAAGAATAAGCAAAATGGAAGCTTCGTGAAAAGACTGTGATAACCTTCCTACCTTAAAGGAATCTGTAAGGGAAGAACCTAAATGTGGTATAAGCAAGGAGGAAAAAGCCTTTCCAAACTCTCTTCAGGTCCTGGGGATTTCCCAGAATGCAATTCTCGAATAGCCTGAGCAATTTCCTCCTGGGAAATATGTTGATCCAATTGCCTCTGGTCATCTATCAAAAGATTAGGAATATTTAATTGATCTAAAAAATATTCATTGCAATATTATCATTAACAGAGTCAGAACTGTACAATTTGGAATAAAATTCCCTGAAAGTGTCATTAATTTCAAAGTGGTCAGTTGTCAAGTCCCCATTAATTTTACGTATTTCTTTAATTTGCCCCTTGGCTATAAATGGCTTCAATTGATTAGCCAGCAGCTTACCAGTTTTATCTCCATGAATATAAAATTGACTTCTATCTTTTAAAAGCTGTCTTTCAATTGGATACATTAAAAGAAGATCATATTTTGTTTTGGTTTCAATATGTCTCATATGTTTCAGGATCGGGTACTGAAGCATATTTATGGTTCAGTTGTTTTAACTGATTAGCTAGTTCATTTCTCTCTTTGTTAAATTTTTTATAATTTTTGCAGTATAAGAAATAATTTGAGCGGGATATATGCTTTAAATGAATCCCAAATAATAAGACTAGACATCTCTTCCAACGCATTTTCTTCAAAACAAAAGAGTAATTTGATTCTCCATGAATTTTAAAAAGTCCTCATTGGATAACAGAGTTAAATTAAATTGCCAAAATCCACTCATAGGGATAGGACCAGGAAGATTTAAAGATAAAAGTACAGGAAAGTGGTCAGAAACAGCAATCATATAATCAACGCAACACAGCTCCCAGAGAGAAATAGGCCCTATCCCCTTCCCCACCCAAAGCCAGAAGCCAGAAGTCAGCGAGCTTACAACTAAAAAGTTCCCTCCTCAAAAAATTCTGTTGACAGTAACTCCGGTCCTTCAAGGTTAATTATGTTCCTACCAAGACATAACATAAAAAGAAAAATAACTCAGTATTTGAAAATATAAAAGGATCAATTTAAACAAATTCAAAGAAAGATATATTAAAATAAAGCCTCAAAAAGGGAAATAATAAAAAGTATTAAAAATATAACAAAAAACAATATATGAACAGCCAAAACGTAAGTTTATTGAAACCTTATTTCAAATTCATATTAACAGAAGAAAAAATTGATCAAATAAGAAATATAACAGTGTTAGACCTCAGCCTTCAGAGATCCTTTTGCGTCTTCAACCGACTTTATTCATTTTTGCAATCTGTTCTTCAAAACAATACGCAGAGGGGAGGGAAAATGAAGAGATGGTTTAAATCCTCTGTTGTAAAGTTCCAACATTACTTCTTTATATTTCATACGATCATCCATAACTTCAGGCGAATGGTCCTCCACAAATCTGACCTTGTAACCATGAAAACGGATCAATCCTTATCGAAGAGTATGGCGAATTAAAAGGTCCTTAATAAGAAATTCACAAAAACTTAGAATGACCGACCTAGATCTTGCTGCCGTCGATAGTGGCTTCGAAGTCGGCAAGCGATATGCTCGATCAAGCTTAGGCTCAGAAGTGAATAAAACAGGGAATAGCTGCTTCAGAAAGTTTGCAAAGAACTTCGTAGGGTCAACACCTTCAATTGATTCTTCAAGACACAGAATTCACAAATTATTTCTCCTTTTTCTATTTTCTAGATTGATAATCCTTTTCATTAATTTTTCATTGGATAAAGATAACTCTTTGCAGTTTAATTCTATCTTCAACATCCTCTTCAAGTGGCAACAGCTTTGCAGTATTTTCCTGAATTCGTTTCTCATGCTCAATTAAAATTTGTTGGATTGTATCCAATTTGCCATTAAATCATTGAAACTCCTCAGAAAATTCCAATTTTTGCCATTTAAGGAAGTCACTGATTGAATCAAAAGTGACTGCGGATTCCTCTTCTGTTTCCCTTTCTTTGCAGAAGCTTTTGTTTATTTCCCCAGCCATAGGAGAGCAGTATTAAAGTATTATAATAAGGTTTCAAAAAAAACTGATAGGAGACAATGAAGAAAATAGGGTAGGAGCAATCTAAAACAATGTTACTCCATCAGCTGCCAACAGGGCTCTCCCTGATACGTATTTTAATAATAAAATTTACTTTGACAATAATTGCCTTTGCAGTCAGTTGTTTGTGGCATGAACTGAGAAATGAGACCCATTATCCAGTTGTATTACTTGTGAGTTCCCACAACAACTAGTTATTTCTGCAAACCCTTCAGGGTATGGACGATCTGCATTCGTGCAAAGAATTGCCAGTGAAGGACCTGAATTATGTCCAACTATAGTTCAATCGTTGCTATTGTGGCAGGAGTCGACCTGTCATATTTCCAGATCTGGGCGAAACCCGATTTAAAATAGGCAACTGGTTTCTCCAGGAAGCTCTTCTCTTGATCTGTTGCTGTAAATTTATTTGTGACTGAACTTAATGCAGTGGGTTTCCACCCCTGTAGACTGGCTTTCCAGTGACTGACGCTGCCTGCAAACCAGGTGTGGTGTTTGTCTGCTGTTCTATGTACGAGGAGAGGAAGGGACTGGGATAAGAGACCTGATGCTCTCTGTGCAACTCTCCACAGAATGAAAAGACATTGCATAGTTTGCAGAGTAAATCATTTTTTCTCATCTGCAGACCCATTGATGTTGATCAGGCCGAGCCTGTCTCCGTTCCTTCTGTAATCCACAATCAGCTCTTTTGTTTTTTGGACATTGAGGGAGAGGTTGTTACCCTGGCACCACTGTGTCAGGGTGTCAACCTCTCCTCTGTAGGCTGTCTCATCACCACTAGAAATAAGGCGGATCGAAGCTGTGTCATCTGCAAATTTGATCAGCAGATTGGATCTGTGTGTGGCAGTACAGATGTGGGTGTAAAGGGAGTAGAGGAGGGGCTCAGGACACAATCCTGGGGGCACCTGTGTTGAGGGTCAAAGGGGCAGAGGTGAGGGAGCCAATCCTTACCAACTGTCGGCAATTCGATAGGAAGTCCAGGATCCAGCTGCACAAGGTGGGGTGCAGGCCGAGGTCTCTGAGCTTCCTGTCAAATCTGGAGGGAATTATGGAGTTGAATGCTGAACTGTAGTCCAGGAACTGCATTCTAACGTATGCACCCCTCTTCCCCAGGTGAGTGAAGATGGTGCGTAATGCTGTGGCTATGGCATTATCAGGAGACAGGTTCTGTTGGTAGGTGGATTGTAGTGGGTCCAGTGTGGGTGGCAGCAAGCTGCAGATGTAGTCTTTAACCAGCCTCTCAAAGCATTTGCTTATAATTGAGGTGAGTGTACCAGGGCGCTAATCGTTCAGGCATGCTGCCTGATCTTGATCTGCTGCCCAACACGTCATATGTCTTTTTCCATCGCATAACCTTTCAAGAAGAACAAAGGAGCTGGTTGTGGATTACAGGAGGAATAGAGATGGGCAAACCCCTATTGAAATCAATGGATCTGGGGCTGAGAGGCTAAACAGCTTCTAGTTCCTTGGCATCCACATCACTGAGGACCTCACGTGGTCTGCACACACCAGCTGTGTGGTGAAAAAGGCACAACAGCACCTCTTTCACCTCAGACGGTCGAGGAAGTTTGGTATGGACCTCCAGATCCTAAGAACTTTCTACAGGGACACAATTGAGAGCATCCTGACTGGTATGGGAACTGTACCTCCCTTAATTGCAGGATTCTGCAGAGAGTGATTCAGGACATTTACAAGGATAGGTGTGCAAAAAAGACCTGTAAATAACCCATGTTATCCCACCCACAATCTATTCCAGCTGCTACCATTTGCGAAATGGTACCACAGCATAAAAGCCAGGACCAACAGGCTCCGGGACAGCTTCTTCCACTAGGCCATCAGACTGATGAACTCACACTGATTTGAGTGTACTGACTGTTCTATTTATTACTGATTATTATAAATTACTATAATTGCACATTTAGATGGAGAAGTAATGTAAAGATTTTTACTCCTCACGTATGTGAAGGATGCAAGGAATAAAGTCAATTCAATTGAATTCAGGTCGTACCCTTACTCTCCCCCGGATTGGGAAGCTCTAAGTTATTTAACAGAGTGGCTCCATAGCCTGGACGGAACTACTCCTGCTCTCCCTCTTGCTTCTCTGGAGGGCAATACATTGCCACTGCTCCAAAACCATGGGTGTTGTCCATATACCTGGTACCCCAGACTGCACCCCACCTGTGGTACGTCCTGTGGTTTGTGAAACATATCCCCCATTATGCTGACTCCTGCTGACAATGTCAATTCTGAAATGAAAACATTTTAATATTCGTTTGTTTTTTCTGAATCAACAGCGAGAGGAATCCGCAAACAGAGGAGGTACTGTACACATGTTAAAGGTGAGAGAAAATCACTCTGAGTTATATAAAGAATAAAATACAGAAAGAAATAATGGTTAATAAAGCAGTACAAGCGATAAAGTAATATTTACCAACCAATCACTAAACCTTGCTACACAACACACTGTCAGAGGGAACCAAAGATACTCGACAGCTTTCCCTCACTCACTGCCTCTCTTTCTTTCGCTCTATCCCTGTCGTCTCCATCCCCAAGTCTTAGTGAGGGTCATGGCACAGCCTGAGAGAGAATTCCCGTTTGTTGTTTTTTATATCCTTTCAGATATAAAAACGTCTCAGCAACACATCTCTGAACTGTAGTGTATCAGTCACCTGTAAAAGCTAATGCAGGAGACCAATTCTATCTGGCCTCGTGTCATGTTGACTCCTGAAATGGTTACATGAAGGCTGACACGTTGATAAGGAAACATCTAACAATTCAAAAAAAAACTCAAGAATGACCTGAGTTTGGCTGAATCAGCTGACGGTGGTATTGTGATAATAGCACAAACAAAAGAAAATCTGCAGATGCTGGAAATCCAAGCAACACACAGAAAATGCTGGAGGATCTTAGCAGGCCAGGCAGCATCTACGGAAAAAAGTACAGTCAACGTTTTAGGCTGAAACCCTTTGGCAGAACTGGAGAAAAAAGCTGAGGAGTAGATTTGAAAGGTGGGGGGAGCGGGGAGGGGGGGAGAGGGAAGTGTCAGGTGATCGGTGAACTTGGAGAGGGAGGGATGATGCAAAAGCTGGGAGGTTGATTGGTGAAAGAGACGGAAGGCCATGGAAGAAAGAAGAAAAGGAGGGAGAGAGCACCAGAGGGAGGTGGGCAAGGAGATAACATGAGAGGGCCACAAGGGGATGGGAAATGGTGAAGGAGGGGTAGTGGAGGCATTACTGGAAATTGGAGAGATCGATGTTCATGCCATCAGGTTGGAGGCTACCCAAGGTGTTGCTCCTCCAACCTAAGTGCGGCCTCATCACGACAGTGGAGGAGGCCATGTATGGACATAATGCAATGGGAATGGGAGGTGGAATTAAAATGGGTGGCCACTGGGAGGTCCTGCTTCTTCTGCCAAATGGAGCATAGGTGTTCAGCGAAGAGACTCCCAGTCTACGTCGGATCTCACTGATATACAAGAGGTCACTCTTGGAGCACCCAATACAGTATATGTCCCCACAGACTCACAGGTGAAATGTCGCCTCACCTGGAAGGACTGTTTGGGGCCCTGAATGGTAGTGAGGGAGGAGGTGTAGGATGGGTGAAGCACTTGTTCTGCTTGAAAGGATAATTGACAACAGGGAGCTCAGTGGGGAGGGACAAATGGACAAGGGAGTCGCGTAGGGAGCAATGCCTGTGGAAAGCAGAAAGTTGGGGGGAGGGAAAGATGTGTTTGGCAGTGGAATCCAGTTGGATATGGTGGAAGTTTTGGAGAATTATGTGCTGGATGTGGAAGCTGGTGGGGTGGTAGGTGAGGACAAGAGGAACCCTATCCCTGGTAGTGTGGTGGGAGGATTGGGTAAGAGAAGACATGCATAAAATGGAAGAGATGTGGTTGAGGGCAGAATTGATGGTTGATGAAGGGAATCCCATTTCTTTGAAATAGTAGGACATCTCCTTCATTCTAGAATGAAAAGCCTCATCCTGAGAGCAGATGCAGTGGAGATAGAGGGGTTCAGAGAAGGGAATGGCATTTTTACAAGTAGAAGGCTGGGAGGCAGTATAGTCCAGGTAGCTGTGAGAGTCCGTTGGTTTATAATAGACATTGGTGAATGAGCTGTCTCCGGAGATATAGACAGTGAGATCAAGAAAAGGAAGGGGAAGTGTCAGAAATGGACCAGGTGAATTTGAGGGCTGGGTGGAAGTTGGAGGCAAAGTGGATGAAATCGACAAGTTCAGCACGGGTACAGGAAGCAGCACCAATACAGTTGTTGATGTAGCGTAGGAAAGTGCGGGACGGTCACCATGTCCTACACCAGTCCTACACGGACTGCAACATAGACTCTTCCACTTAGCCGACAAACGGGCAGGCATGCCTGGGACCCATGTGAGTGCCCATGGCAACACCTTTTGTTTGATGGAAGTGGGAGGATCCAAAGCAGAAATTATTTAGATTGAGGACAAGTTCTATGTAGCAATTTAGTCCCACAGCATCACTGTTTCACCCTGCATTGGAATGACTGGAAATAGGAGCGGCCCAATCACAGCTCAAATGGGACAGAATACCATGTCTCTTCAGACAGCCCAGTTCATGCACAACTGCTTCTTTTGAGATCTGGAGAAGAGTTTGGGTCTTGTGGAAGTTGTGAGTGGCTTGTACTTCCACATGGATCTTCACATTGAAATCCTTTAAATTTGTGTTTTTGTGGGGGGGGGGGGGGTTGGGAGTCAAACACCTTCCTTCCTTTCTAAGCTGAATATCTTTTCTGAGTTTAAAGTGAACTTTTAAACCCAGTTTTGCCATGTGATTTTAAACAGGAAACACGAGGAAATCTGCAAATGCTGGAAATTCAAGCAACACACACAAAATGCTGGTGGAACATAGCAGGCCAGGCAGCATCTATAAGGAGAAGCATTGTCGACGTGCTTCTCCTTATAGATGCTGCCTGGCCTGCTGTGTTCCACCAGCATTTTGGGTGTGTTGTTTGCCATGTAATACAATTCTGCCCCTTAACTCCCAGCAGGAGCAGCATCCATTTGCTGCCTCTGCTCTTCATTTCACTGGAAATGAAACTCCTCCACAACAGGAAATCTGGGTCCATAAGTGACAAGCAGTGAAAGCATTTTGGCTGCAAGAGACAGGTGGTCAGCCTCTCCTTGTAAATGTGCTCTGGCCCGAGTGACACAGACGCCCAATGTTCAGCACTGTAGTAACTTTCATGCCAGGTCAATGTAGAAGTAAGTTCTGTCACTGTTGTGTAGACAGTTAATTGTTAGCAGTTCATTGATGGGTTTGATGTCAATCACATAGTTTGCAGAAGCACAGCCCTGTTCACTTTTACATACTTTGTGTGGACATTCGTCCACAACCCCATCGCCTTTACTGATGAAACCCACAGAACATTTGCTGGTGGTTTCCAGCACAGCATGAATATGCTTGTGTCACATGGCCTTCATTTACATTTCATGTTTCTGAGAACCCGGAGTTGCTGGTAAAGTGCAGGAGGTCCGTTTCAATGTTTATCACACGTTGCATCAGGGTGCTGTGTGGACTTTTTGAACAGCACCTCCCTAGTTTAGAGTGGCGTACTAGCGCATGGTACCCTTGCAGGCAAATTTCAGAGCTGACTTAAAAATCAAATCCTCTTGTGACAAGCTTCAGCTATTTGTGCTAAGCTCTGGTCACTGGAGTAGATCTGTTGTGTTCAGTGCTCACAGTGTGGTGCTCTCTACTCTGGGAAAACCAAAATCTGTAGCATCCTCTGCAGGATTGCAATAAACCTCCATTTATCCTGCGAGTGTAAGCCTGGAGTTTCAGTCTCCTGTCAGTTTAATACCCTGACCCACTGGCTTCTGTGTTTTCAAGCTCCCAGATCACTTCAATGATGCTGCTCTGTAAATCTCGGCAGAGCCCCTCATCATTATCATACAGATACTCCTCATTCGTATCAGCCGTCAGGAATTTAACACTGGTGTTTCTCTGCCTTTTGACAGTAAGACCATAAGACATTGGAGCAGAATTAGGCCATTCAGCCCATTGAGTCTGTTCCACCATTCCATCACGGCTGATCCCGAATCCCACTTAGCCCCACAAGCCAGCTTTCTTGCCATATCCTTTTCAATGCCACGACTGATCAGGAAACGATCAACTTCCACCTTAAATATACACACAAACTTGGCCTCTAACACAGTCCATGGCACAGCATTCCACAGATTTACGGCTGTGACTCAAACAAATTGCTCCTTACCTCTGTTCGAAAGGGTCGCCACTCAATTGTGAGAATGTGCCCTCATGTTGTGGATCCCCCCCCTGCATTGAAAACATCCTCTCCACGTCCACCCTATCTGGTCCTTTCAACATTCGGTAGGTTTCAATGAGATCCTCCCGCATACTTCTAAATTCCAGTGAGTACAGGCCCAACCTGCCAAACACTCATGTTAACCCCTTCATCCTTGGAATCATCCTCCTGAACCTCCTCTGATCTCTCTCCAAGTACAACACATCGTTTCTGAGATATCGTGCCCAAAACTGTTGACAATACTCTAAATGCGGCCTGGCTCGTGTCTTATAAAGGCTCAGCATGGTTTCCCTGCTTTTACACTCTATTCCCCTAGAAAGAAATGCAAAAGTTACATTTGCCTTCTTTACCACAGACTCAACCTATAAATTAACCTTCTGGGATTCTTGCACGAGGACTCCCAAGTCCCTCTGCACCTCTGACGTTTGAACCTTCTCCCCATTGAGATAGTCTGTGCTACTGTTCTTTTACCAGAAATGCATTCTCATACATTTCCCAACAACGCATTCCATCTGCCATCTTTTTATCCATTCTTCCAGTTTGTCTAAGTCCTGCTGGAATCACCTTGTTTCTGCAGCACTACCTACCCCTTCACCTATCTTTGTATCATCCACAGACTTTGCCACAAGGCTATCAATTCCATTATCTAAATCATTGACAAACAATGTGAAAAGCAGTGGTCCCAATACTGACCCCTGAGGAACACCACTAGTCACCAGCAGCCAACCAGAAAAGGCCCCCTTTATTCCCACTTACTGCCTCCTGCCTGTCAGCCATTCCGCTATCCATGCCAGTACCTTTCCTGTAATGCCAGAGAAGTTTATCTTGTTAATCAGCCTCATGTGTGGCACCTTATCAAACACCTTCTGAAAATCCAAGTAAATGACATCCACTGCCTCTCTTTTGTCCTGCCTGCTTGTTACTTCCTCGAAGATCTGTCAGGAACAATTTCCCTTCACAGAAACCATGCTGTCTTTTGACATTTTATCATTAGTCTCCAAGTACCCAGAAACCTCAACCTTAATAATGGACTCCAACACTTTCCCAACAACTGAGGTTAGACTAACTGGACTATAACTTCCTTTCTTTTGCTTTCCTCCCTTCTTAAAGAGTGGAGTGATATTTGCAATTTCCCAGTCTGCAACCAGGCGAGAATCAAATGATTCTTGACTGTTCATAACCAATGCATCCATAATCTCTTAAGCAACCTTTCTCAGGACTCTGGGATGTAGTCCATCTGATCCGGGTGAACTATCCACAAAATACCTTCGAGGTTGTCTTGCACTTATTCCTTTGTAACAGCAATGGCACTCACTCCCGTTCCCTGACACTCCTGGACCTCTGGCACACTGCTAGTTTCTTCCATAGTGAAGACAGATGCAAAGCACTCAAAGCAGCTGCGCAGGTTGACTCTGTGGTTAAGAAGGCATACGATGCATTGGCCTTCATCAATCATAGAATTGAATTTAGGAGCCGAGAGGTAATGATGTGGTCAGACCCCACTTGGATACTGTGCTCAGTTCTGGTTGTCTCACTACAGGAAGGATGTGGAGGCCATAGAAATGGTTCAGAAGAGATGTATAAGCATGTTGCCTGGATTAGGGAGCATACCTTATGAAAACAGGTTGAGTGAACTCAGCCTTTTCTCCTTGGAGCGATGGAGGATGAGAGGTGACCTTATAGAGGTGTATAAGATGATGAGAGGCATTGATCGTGTAGATAGTCAGAGGCTTTTTCCCAGGGCTGAAATGGTTGCCACAAGAAGACACAGGTTTAAGGTGCTGGGGAGTAGGTACAGAGGAGATGTCAGGGGTAAGTTTTTTACTTGAGAGTGGTGAGTCCATGGAATGGGCTGCCAGCAATGGTGGTGGAGCTGGATACGATAGGGTATTTTAAGAAACTTTTAGATAGGTACATGGAGCTTAGTAAAATAGAGGGCTATAGGTAAGCCTAGTAATTTCTAAGGTAGGAACATGTTCAGCACAATTTTGTGGGCCGAAGGACCTGTATTGTGCTGTAGGTTTTCTATGTTTCATCTGCTAATCTAGCAAATTCTTGCAATGTGGCAACAACCTTCTCATCTAAATATGCCTTTACGTCATTAGGGATGCACCTTTTAAATCCCTCCATTAGAACCAACTCTTTCAAATTGTGAAAAACATCATCCACATTTTTAGATGTACACCATCTTTCAAAACACAGATTTTTCATTAGCAAATTCCACATAAGTCAGGTTCACAGATTTCTTCAAATTCCTAAATATTTGTCTATAAGCTTCTGGAACCAATTCATAAGCTTTCAGCACAGCCTGTTTCACAATGTCATAATTAGCTGCCTGTTCAATGGATAAGGCAGAAAAAGCTTGTTGTGCTTTATCTTTAATTACACTTTGTAAGAGAAGAGACCAACTTCTTTTTGACCACCGTAAATTCTGATCAACTTTCTCAAAATGTTGGAAGTATTTATCAACCGGAGCCTCATTAAATGAAGGGACCAATTTTACTTGCTGACTGGCCACAAACTTATCACCAGAGTCTAATGCTAGACCCCTTTGCTGCAATCTCTCTATCTTCTCTAGCTCGAACTTCCTCTGTTTTTCTGCTTCTTCCCTCTGTTTGTCTGCTTCTCTCGCATCAGTCTGCCTCTGTCTTTCTTTTTCCTCTGCTTCTAACTTAAGTCTATCAAACTTAATTTGTTCGAATCATAACTGGATCTCCTCTGTACGTACAGGACACCTCTTTAACCCCTCTTCATCAAATTCCTTCTTAGGTATATAGTATTCAGCTATTTTCCTCTGAATCAGTGGCTTTTTCATAACCTACTTTATCTCAGTAAGCTTCAGCTCTTTAGCAATTTTTAGCACATCATCCTTTTTGGCTTTCCCTAATGCCTCAGGCATTGGCAATGCCAAAAATCCCCTAACATCCATTGCTGCTGATTTCTACACACAAAAAAATCGAAAGGGATTGGGTATTTCCATTTACCCAGTCAAATTAATAATTTATCAATCAATCAATAAACTCCCAAATTTGTTCTTTCCGGGATGAGCCCCCACTTTGTTACGTACAGTAATGGTTTAGAAACAAACTAGCAGCAAGAGATTTCACACAGAGTCAGGTTTTAATGTTAAACCACTATTTTTATTATTATCTACTCAGAATATAGCAAAATAACAAGATAAACAAAAGTTAACAGTGTTATCTGTGTATAACTATCAAGTTTAGGAATAGTTGTTAAAGTCTTCAGATGACAAATTAATAAAGTGCAGCAATCCAGGAGAGATATTTGTAATCCACATTATGATGCAGAGATCATGCAGACAGAGAGGGTAATTACAAAGTATTCCACAGGTTCCATGAAAATAATTGCCGAGGTTCTTGTCCATCGAATCCTTCCAAATCCACATACGAATTATCACCAAGTGATCCATCACAGGAATATCACCTTCGAGTGGTAACCACACAACATACCCAGGTAAGGGTTAAACACCAAGTGATCCCACAGGATATTCCAGAATCCACTTCTCTGGATTATACTAAGTGGCTTCCGTATCCTTCCTGTAGTGAGGCGACCAGAAATAAGCACAGTACTCAAAATGGGGTCTGACCAGGGTCCTATATAGCTGTATCATTACCCCTCGGCTCCTAAATTCATTTCCACGATTGATGAAGGCCAATACACTGTATGCTTTCCTAACCACAGAGTCAACCTGCGCAGCTGCTTTGAGTGTCCTATGGACGAGGACCTCAAGATCCCTCTGATCCTCCACACTGCCAAGAATCTTATCATTAATAATATATTCTGCCATCATATTTGACCTAGCAAAATGAACCACTTCATACTTACATGGGGTGAACTCTATCTGCCACTTCTCAGCCCAGTTTTGCATACTATCAATGTCCCGCTGTAACCTCTGACAGCTCTCCACACTATCCACAACACCTCCAACCTTTGTGTCATCAGCAAACATACTAACCCATATCTCCACTTCCTCATCCAGGTTATTTATAAAAATCACGAAAAATAAGGGTCCCAGAACAGAACCCTGAGGTACTCCACTGGTGACTGACCTCCATGTAGAATATGACCCATCTACAACCATTCTTTGCCTTCCGTGGTTAAGACAGTTCTGTATCCACAAAGCAATGTCCCCTTGGATCCCATGCCTCCTTACTTTCTCAATAAGCCTTGCAGAAATCCATATGCATAATTCCCCATACTTCAATTAAATGCTTTTCTAACTTGTCTGTTCCTATCTCTCTCCAATGCTATTGTGAAGGAAATAGAATTATGATCACTATCTCCAAATTGCTCTCGCACTGAGAGATCTGACAGTTGACCAGGTTCATTTCCAATATCAAATCAAGTGCAGTCTCTCCTTTTGTAGGCTTATCGACATATTGGGTCAAGAAACATTCCTCAACATACCTAACAAACTCCACCCCACCTAAACCGCTTGCTCTAGGGAGATGCCAATCGATATTTTGGAAATTAAAATCTCCCATCATGGCAACTCTGTTATTATTACACCTTTCCAGGATCTGTTTCCCTATCTGCTCCTCGATATGCCTGCTACTTTTGGGTGACCTATTGACCCCCTCCTGTTCCTAACCTCCACCCACACAGACTCCGTAGACAATCCCTCCATGGTGTCCACCTTTTCGGCAGCCGTGACACTATCTCTGATCAACAGTGCCATGCCCCCACCTCTTTTGCCTCCCTCCCTGTCCTTTCTGAAACATCTAAAACCTGGCACTTAAAGTAACCATTCCTGTCCCTGAGACATCCAAGTCCCTGTAATGGCCACCACATCATAGCTCCAAGTACTGATCTGCACTCTAAGCTCATCCACTTTGTTCACAACACTCCTTGTGTTAACATAGACGCAACTCAAACCTTCGGTCTGAGTGTGTTCCTTCTTTATCACCTGCCTATCTTCCCTCTCACACTGTCTCCAAGCTTTCTCAATTTGTGAGCCAACCTCCTCTTCCCCCGTCTCTTCAGTTCAGTTCCCACCCCTCAACAATTCTCATTTAAACTCTCCTCAGTACCCTTAGCAAACATCCCCGCCAGGATATTGGTCCCCCCGGGATTCAAGTGCAACCCGTCCATTTTGTGCAGGTCACACCTGCCTCAAAAGAGGTCCCAGTGATCCATAAATCTGAATCGCTGTCCCCTGCTCCAATCCCTCAGCCACGCATTTATCCTCCACCTCATTCTATTCCTATACTCACTGTCACGTGGCACAGGCAGTAATCCTGAGTTTACTACCATTGCAGTCCTGCTTTTGAACTTCCTTCCTAATTCCCTAAACACTTTTTTCAGGACCTCTTCCCTTTTCATACCTATGTCATCGGTACGAATATGTACACAACCTCTGGCTGTTCTCCCTCCCACTGCAGGATATCTTGGACGCGATCTGAAACATCCCGGACCCTGGCACCTGGGAGGCAAACTACCATCTGAGTTTCTTTCCTGCGTCCACAGAATCGCCTGTCTGACCCCCTAACTATAGAATCGCCTATCACTACTGCCTTCCTCTTCCTTTCCCTACCCTTCTGAGCCAGAGGGCCAGACTCTGTGCTAAAGGTATGGGCACTGTTGCTTCCCCTAGGTCAGCTGTCTTCCGCAACAGGACATTGTCAAAGGGTACAGCGCAGAGAGGTACTCTCTGGTACCTGACTTTTCCCCTTCCCTCTCCTGGCTGTGACCCACTTGCATGTCTCCTATGGCCCCAGTGTGACCACCTGCCTGTAACTCCTTTCTATCACCTCCTCGTTCTCCCTGACCGGGCGAAGGTCATCGAGCTGCATCTCCAGTTCCCTAACTCGGTCCTTTCGAGCTGCAGCTCAACACACCTGGTGCCAATGTGGCCGTCCTGAAGTTTGGGAGACTCCAGGACCTCCCACATCTGACACCGAGCACAGAAAACTGGCCTCACACACATACTTCCTCCTTTCCGCAAATAACACAGTTAAACCTACCTCGCCTCGTCCCATTACTGCCTAAGCCTGTTGAGCCAAAGCCCTATCACTCCACTGCCCGCTGTATATGGCCGACTTCTTTTTAAACCTTTTGCGCTTTACTGGCTGACATCACACGCCTGCGCAGTCTTGCCTCTCTTTTACCCCGAGTAGTTAAAAAACTGCCTTCACTCCGGAAAACAGCTATTCACTCACAGCCTTCTTGCTCCGAATCACTCACCAGCGGTCTTCCAGTTTCGTCCCACCTTGCATCACACAGCCATGTTGGTGAGGCCTGACACCGTCACTGAAGCTCAGGGTACAATTCCCTGGATGGTGGTGTCTCCATCATGTTATTGTGGGCTCCGTCTTTCTGGACCCTCCAAGGTGAAACCACACAGCTCTGCTCTTTCTCGTCTCGGGTCTGGACATTCTCTCTTAATGTGCCCCTCTTGAACACAGTAAAAGCGTTTAATTACTCCACCTTCAGTTCTCCCTGTTCCTGGCCCTGTTCCATTTCCTCTGTCCTTAGCTGCCCCTTGATAGTGTGGCAGGGAGTTCCACAGGGCGGGTCCCCTACCCTCATTTCTCCAGGCAGGTGCCTGACTTCTAATAGGTGTCACCTCCCATAAGGGAGTGTGGTCGGTCTTTGTATCTCCTTTTCCCATGCTCTACACATTTTCCTCAGTACCCATGCCTCCGTATTGTGGGTTCAGAAGAATCAAACGTTTCCAGTGCTTTTTTAGAGTCATCGGTACAATGAGACACCAGTATCCTCAACCATCTATTTGAGGCCTCTGGTCCTAAATGGTCCCACTTTAATGCTGTCCATTAAACCCTTTGGAATACAGTCCATCAACGGGGTGCATAAGCAGTGGGATGTTCACCTCTCCTCATTTGGCTAGTGCGTCTACCAGGTCCCCTAGACACTAGACACTAGAATAGAACACTACAGCACAGTACAGGCCCTTTAGCCCTCAGTGGTGTGCCGACCCATATATTCCTTAGAAAAAGTACTAAACCCACACTACCCTGTAACCCTCTATATTTCTTTCATCCATGTGCCTGTCCAAGAGGCTCTTAAATACTCCTAATGTTTTAGCCTCCACCACTATCCCTGGCAAGTCATTCCAGGCACTCACAAACCTCTGTGTAAAAAACTTATCCCTGATGTCTCCCCTAAACTTCCCTTCCTTAATTTTGTACATAGGCCCTCTGGTGTTTGCTATTCATGCTCTAGGAAACAGGTACTGGCTATCCATCCTATTTATGCCTCTCATAATCTTGTACACCTCTATCAAGTCGCCTCTCCTCCTTCTATGCTCCAAAGAGAAAAGTCCCAGCTCTGCTAACCTTGCCTCATAAGACTTGTTTTGAAATCCAGGCAACATCCTGGTAAATCTCCTCTGCACCCTCTCCATAGCTTCCCCATCCTTCCTTTAATGAGGTGACCAGAAATGAACACAATACTCCAAGTGTGGTCTCACCAGAGATTTGCAGAGTTAACACCCATAACAGTCATTATTGTGTTGTATATCTGACAATACTAAGTGTATTCAGAGCAAGAAGGCTGCGAGTGACTGGCTGATTTTCGGAGCGAAGGGAGTTTTTTACTACTCGGGGCAAAAGAGAGGCGAGACTGTGCAGGTGGATGACGTCAGCCAGTAGAGCGCAAAAGGTTTAAAAAGGCAAGGAATCTTCAATGGTTTTTGATTCGGAGCATGAAAGGTTTAAAAAGAAGACCATCTTATCCTGTGGACAGTGGAGTGAGAGGCAGCAGAGTGATTGGGCTTAGGCGGCCACGGGACGAGGCAAGGTAGGTTTAAATGTCTTATTCGCAGAAAGGAGGATGTATGTGTGTGAGGCCAGTTTTCTGTGCTTGGTGTCAGATGTGGGAGGTCCCGGAGTCTCCCAACCTCCCGGATGGCCATATCTGCACCAGGTGTGTCCAGCTGCAGCTCCTGAGGGACCAAGTTAGGGAACTGGAGATACAGCTCGATGACCTTCGCCTAGTCAAGGAGAGTGAGGAGGTGATAGAAAGGAATAATAGGCAGGTGTCACGTCGGGGCCACAGGAGACAAACAAGTGGGTCACAGTCAGGAGAGTAAAGGGGAAGAGTCAGGTACGAGAGAGTACCCCTGTGGCTGTACCCCTTGACAATAAGTACTCCTGTTTGAGTACTGTTGGGGGCAACAGCCTACCTGGGGGAAGCAACAGTGGCTATGTCTCTGGCAGGAAAGAAACACAGATGGTAGTTTGCCTCGCAGGTGCCAGGGTCCGGGATGTTTCAGATTTCGGCCAAGATATCCGGCAGTGGGAAGGAGAACAGCCAGAGGTCGTGGTACATATTGGTACCAATGACATAGGTAGGAAAAGCGAAGAGGTCCTGAAAAAAAGACTACAGGGAGTTAGGAAGGAAGTTGAGAAGCAGGACCACAAAGGTAGTAATTTCAGGAATAGAGTGAGGTGGAGGATAAATGCGTAGCTGAGAGATTGGAGCAGGGGGCAGGGATTCAGATTTCTGGATCACTGGGACCTCTTTTAGGGCAGGTGACACCTGTACAAAAAGGACAGGTTACACTTGAATCCCAGAGAGACCAATATCCTGGTGAGGAGGTTTGCTAAGGCTACTCAGGAGAGTTTAAACTAGAATTGTTGCAGGGTGGGAACTGAACTGAAGAGACTATGGAAGAGGAGGTTTGCTCGCAAATAGAAAAAGCTTGTAGACGGTGCGAGAGGGAGGATAGGCAGGTGATAGAGAAGTGACACGCTCAGACCGAAGGTTTGAGATGTGTCGATTTTAGTGCAATGTGTGTTGTGAACAAAGCAGGTGAGCTTTGAGCATGGATCAGCACTTGGAGATGTGATGTGGTGGCCATTGCAGAGACTTGGATTGGTTACTTCAAGTGCTGGGTTTTAGATGTTTCAGAAAGTCAAGTCAAGTCAAGTCAACTTTTATTGTCATTTCCACCATAACTGCTGATACAGTCCATAGTAAAAATGAGACAATGTTTTTCGGGACAATGGTGTTACATGACACAGTACAAAAAACTAGACTGAACTACATAATTTAAAAAAACACAGAGAAAGCTATACTAGACTACAGACCTACACTGGAGTGCATAAAGTGCACAAAATCATTGCAGGCATTGCAATAAATAATAAACAGGACAGTAGGGCAAGGTGTCAGTCCAGGCTTCGGGTATTGAAGAGTCTGATAGCTTGGGGGAAGAAACTGTTATATAGTCTGGTCGTGAGAGCCCGAATGCTTCGGAGCCTTTTCCCAGACGGCAGGAGGGAGAAGAGATTGTATGAGGGGTGCAGAGGGTCCTTCATAATGCTGTTTCGTTTGCGGATGCAGCGTGTAGTGTAAATGTCCGTGATGGCAGGAAGAGAGACTCCGATGATCTTCTCAGCTGACCTCACTATCCACTGCAGGGTCTTGCAATCCGAGATGGTGCAATTTCCAAACCAGGCAGTGATGCAGCTGCTCAGGATGCTCTCAATACAACCCCTGTAGAATGTGATGAGGATGGGGTGTGGGAGATGGACTTTCCTCAGCCTTTGCAAAAAGTAGAGACGCTGCTGGGCTTTCTTTGCTATGGAGCTGGTGTTGAGGGACCAGGTGAGATTCTCCATCAGGTGAACACCAAGAAATTTGGTACTCTTTACGATCTCTACCGAGGAGCCGTCAATGTTCAGCGGGGAGTGGTCGCTCCGTGCCCTCCTGAAGTCAACAACCATCTCTTTTGTTTTGTTCACATTCAGAGACAGGTTGTCGTCTCTGCACCAGTCCGTTAGCCACTGCATCTCCTCTCTGTAAGCCGACTCGTCGTTCTTGCTAATGAGACCCAACACAGTCGTGTCATCAGCGAACTTGATGATATGGTTCGAGCTGTGTGTTGCAGCACAGTCGTGGGTCAGCAGAGGGAACAGCAGTGGACTGAGCACCAGCCCTGGGGAGCCCCCATGCTCAGTGTGATGGTGTTGGAGATGCTGCTCCCGATCCGGACTGACTGAGGTCTCCCAGTCAGGAAGTCTAGGATCCAGTTGCAGAGGGAGGTGTTCAGGCCCAGTAGGCTCAGCTTTCCAATCAGTTTCTGAGGGATGATTGTGTTGAATGCTGATCTGAAGTCTATGAACAGCATCCGAACGTATGTGTCATACGACAGGGAGGGAGGCAAAAGAAGTGGGTGCGTGGCACTGTTGATCAAAGATAGTGTCATGGCTGCAGAAAAGGTGGACGCCATGGAGGGATTGTCTATGGAGTCTCTGTGGGTGGAGGTTAGGAACAGGAAAGGGTCAATAAATTTACTGTGTGTTTCTTATAGGCCGTACAATAGTTCTGCGTCATGTAAGAAGTCAGACTTCCTGTGAGCACAGAAAAGAAAATCTTTTCTCCACATCCAGGAGAGTAATTGTCCTAAACTGGGCGATTGTGAAAGATCCATCTTCCTTTGGAGTAAAGCATCCCTCTTCCAATTTCCAACCTGATGGAATAGTACCTTTGGCCCAGATCTATCTCATGACCTTCCACAGCCTCCGAAGAAGTTTTGGGCATTTCTTATACATCTTGTAAGGTATGCTGCTTGGGCCAGGGGCAGTTGATGCTTTAGCTTTCTGGATGATGTCCTGGATTTCCTGCCATGTAGGCTCAATTGATGGTTTTTCTGGTTTATGCACAGCCCGATCGGTTCCTAGTCCCTGATCCCTCCGTGGGTCGTTGTGTGCCTCCTGCAGGAACTCCTCTACCTCTTGCTTCGAGCTGGATAGTATACCAGATTTCTGTTGGCTGAGAAGAGTCCTGGTGAAGCCGATTGGATCTCTCACAAACTGTGCTTGCCTTTTCTCTTTCTTCCTTCTATTCCCTTATTCAAGAAAATGAGTAGAGATCGCCCAGGAAATTATAGATCAGTGAGTCTTACCTCAGTGGCTGGTCAGTTGATGGAGAACATCCTGAGAGGCAGGATTTATTAACATTTGCAGAGGTATAATATGATTAGGAATCGTCATCATGGCTTTGTCAAGGGCAGGTCGTGCCTTATGAGCCTGATTGAATTTTTTGAGGATGTGTCTAAACACATTGATGAAGGAAGAGCAATAGATGCAGTGTATATGGATTTTAGCAAAGCACTTGAAAAGGTACCCCATGCAAGGCTTATTGAGAAAGTAAGGTGGCATGCGATCCAAGAGGACATTGCTTTGTGGATACAGAACTGGCTTGCCCACAGAAGGCAAACAGTGGTTGTAGACGGGTCATATTCTGCATGGAGGTCAGTCATCAGTGGAGTGTCTCAGGGATCTATTCTGGGACTGGTGTGTTCTGAGGAAGTGGAGAGATGGGTTAGTAAGTTTGCTGATGACACTAAGGTTAGAGGTGTTGTGTTTAGTGTGGAAGGCTGTCAGAGCTTACTGCAGGACCTTGGTAGGATGCAAAACTGGGCTGCGAAGTGGCAGATGAAGTTTAACACAGGTAAGTGTGAAATGGTTCATTTTGGTAGGTCAAATATGATGGCAAAATATAGTATTAATGGTACGAACTCCTTACGAACCTGATTGAATTTTTTGAGGATGTGTCTAAACACATTGATGAAGGAAGAGCAGTAGATGTAGTGAATATGGATTTCAGCAAGGCATTTGACAAGGTACCCCATGCAAGGCTTACTGAGAAAGTAAAGAGGCATGGGATCCAAGAGGACATTGCTTTGTGGATCCAGAACTGGCCTGCCCACAGAAGGCAAAGGGTGGTTGTAGACGGGTCATATTCTGCGTGCAGGTCGGTGACCAGTGGAGTGCCTCCGGGATCTGTTCTGGGACCCTTACTCTTTGTGATTTTTATAAATGACCTGGATGAGGAAGTGAAGGGATAGTTCAGTAAGCTTGCTGATGACACAAAGGTTGGAGGTGTTGTGGATAGTGTGGAGGGTGTCAGAGGTTACAGCAGGACATTGATAGGATGCAAAACTGGGCTGAGAAGTGGCAGATGGAGTTCAACCCAGAAAAGTATGAGGTGGTTCATTTTGGTAGGTCAAATATTATGGCAGAATATAGTATTAATGGTAAGAATCTTGGCAGTGTGGAGGATCCAAGGGATCTTGAGGTCCGAGTCCATAGGACGCTCAAAGCAGCTGCGCAGGTTGAGTGGTTAAGAAGGCATACGGTGTATTGGCCTTATATCAAACGTGAATTGAATTTAGGAGCCAAGAGGTAATGTTGCAGCTGTATTGGACCCTGGTCAGACCCCACTTGGAGTACTGTGCTCAGTTCTGGTCACCTCACTACAGGAAGGATGTGGAAGCCATAGAAAGGGTGCAGAGGAGATTTACAAGGATGTTGCCTGGATTGGGGAGCATGCTTATGCGAATAGGGTGAGTGAACTCGGCCTTTTCTTCTTGGATCGAAGGAGGATGAGAAGTGACCTGATAGAGCTGTATAAGATGATGAGAGGCATTGATCGTGTGGATAGTCAGAGGCTTTTTCCCAGGGCTGAAATGGTTGCCACAAGAGGACACAGGTTTAAGGTGCTGGGGAACAGGTACAGAGGAGATGTCAGGGGCAAGTTTTTTACTCAGAGAGTGGTGAGTGTGTGGAATGGGCTGCCAGCAACGGTGGTGGAGGCGGATACAATAGGGTCTTTTAAGAGACTTTTAGATAGGTACATGGAGCTTAGTAAGATAGAGAGCTATAGGTAAACCGAGTAATTTCTAAGGTAGGGAAATGTTTGGCAGAACTTTGTGGGCCAAAAGGCCTGTATTCTGCTGTAGTTTTTCTATGTTTCTATGTATATTTGGGTGTAAACACATTATAATCAGTTTCCTTTCCTCAGAGTCGTCTAGGCCGTGTATTATTCTCTGATGACTAGTTGCTTGGAAAAGCTCTCGAGGATGGTCTCTGAGCACTCATGTCCAGATATCCTTAGCAATATCTCTAAGCTGCTGTACCCCGAACGGAGTGATGAGTTTTATATTCTGATTTTGATTTGTTCCCCCTGCTCTCCCACCCACCGGATATGTATACTGTAATTGATTTGCTTATTTATTATTATTTTATTATTTTATTTTTTTATCTATATTATGTATTATGTTGAACTGCTGCTGCTAAGTTAACAAATATCACATCACATGCTGGTGATAATAAACCTGATTGTGATTCTGAAGGTTTATTGTCCGATGAAACCAAAATTGAGTTGTTGACCATCAGACGAAACACACCATCCCTGCCATGAAGCATGGTGGTGGCTGCATCATGCTGTGGGGATGCTTCACTGCAGCAGGCCCTGGAAGGCTTGTGAAGGTAGAGGGTAAAATGAATGCAGCAAAATACAAGGAAATCCAAGAGGAAAATCTGAAGCAGTCTGCAACAGAACTGTGACTTGGGAGAAGATTTGTTTTCCAAGACAATGACCCCAAGCATAAAGCCAAAGCTACTCAGGATTAACTTAAAAACAAGAAAGTTAATGTCCTCAAGTGGCCAAGTCCAAGGCTGGACATCAATCCGATTGAGAATTTGTGGCTGGACTTGGAAAGGGCTGTTCACTCATGATCACCATGCAAACTGACAGAGCTTGGGGAGTTTTGAAGGGGCAAGTAATTGAGCAATCAATTATTTTGTAATAATTGTAATAATTTTAGACCAATTTGTAGAAATTTGCCTTCACTTTACATGAAAGAGTCTTTCCTGTTGATCAGTGAATTTGATGGGGTCCCCCATGGGAGGAAAGACAAGAAAGTTCAGTCGCTTGGTATTCAGGATGAGGTAGTAAATCAGATTAGACATTGGCTGTGTGGGAGAAGCCAGAGAGTGGTAGTAGAGGGTTGCCTCTCTGACTGGAGGCCTGTGACTAGTGGTGTGCCATAGGATCAGTGCTGGGTCCTTTGCTGTTTGCCATCTACAGTATATCAATGATCCAGATGATAATGTGGCTTGCTGGATCAACATATTTCCGGATGACACCCAGATTGGGGTTATAGTGATCTGTGCAGAAGGCTATCATGGCTTGCAGAGGGAAATCAGTGCAGATAAATACAAGGTTTTGTACTTCAGTAGGACTAACCAGGGTAGGTCCTACACAGAGAATGGAAGGGCATTGATGAGTGTGATAGAACGAAGGGATCTGGAAATACAGGCACATAATTTGTTGAAAGTTGTGTCACGGTTAGATAGGGCCATAAAGAAAGCTTCTGCAACATCATAAATCAATGCATTGAATATATTGAGTATTGATTTTATGTTGAACTTGTTTAAGCCATTGGTGAGGCTTAATTTCAGACAGACAGACAGACAGACATACTTTATTGATCCTGAGGGAAATTGGGTTTTGTTACAGCCGCGCCAACCAAGAATAGTGTAGAAATATAGCAATATAAAATCATAAATAATTAAATAATAATAATTTAATTATGCCAAGTGGAAATAAGTCCAGGACCAGCCTATTGGCTCAGGGTGTCTGACACTCCGAGGGAGGTGTTGTAAAGTTTGATGGCCACAGGCAGGAATGACTTCGTATGACGCTCAGTGTTACATCTCGGTGGAATGAGTCTCTGGCTGAATGTACTCCTGTGCCTAACCAGTACATTATGGAGTGGATGGGAGTCATTGTCCAAGATGGCATGCAACTTGGACAGCATCCTCTTTTCAGACACCACCGTCAGAGAGTCCAGTTCCACCCCACAACATCACTGGCCTTGCGAATGAGTTTGTTGATTCTGTTGGTGTCTGCTACCCTCAGCCTGCTGCCCCAGCACACAACAGCAAACATGATAGCACTGGCCACCACAGCCTCGTAGAACAGCCTCAGCATCGTCCGGCAGATGTTAAAGGGCCTCAGTCTCCTCAGGAAATAGAGATGGCTCGGCCCCTTCTTGTAGACAGCCTCAGTGTTCTTTGGCCGGTCCAGTTTACTGTCAATTCATATCCCCAGATATTTGTAATCCTCCAACATGTCCACACTGACCCCTTGCATGGAAACAGGGAGTAATGTTTGTATTTTGGTCACCTACTATACTTAGAGGAAAAACGTAAACATGGTTGAAGGAGTACAGAGAACATTCACAACTATGTTCCCGCATCTGGAAGATCCAAGTTATAAGGAAAGTTGGAATAGCTTAGGACTGTACTCTTAGAACATAGCAGATTGAGATGAGATTTGACAGAGGAGTACAAAATTATGAGGGGTATAGATAAAGTAAATGCAGGTGGGATTTTTCCAGAGGTTGGGTGGGACTACAACCAAATGTCCTGGATTCAGGGTGAAAGGTGAGAAGTTTAAGGGGAACATGAGATGAAACTTCTTCATTCAGACGGTCATAATATTTTTGAATGAGCTGCCAGCACAAGTGGTGCTTGCTATCACAATTCCAATGTTTAAAAAAAGTTTGGATAGGTACATGGATAGTAGTAATATGAAAGGCTATTGCCCCAGTGCAGGTTGTTGGGAATGGCCAATTTAAATATTTTAAGCATGCACTAGATGTGCTGTACTTCTCTCTATGACTCTATAATGTAGAGTAGCAAATTTGTAGACAGGCTTTACATTGTTACTAGAAACAAATGTTTGTGGTAGTGAGTGATTTTAACTTTCCACATATTTGTCTAACCAATCTTATAGTGTTTATTGAGGAAGTTACAAAGAAAGTTGATGAAGTCATGGCAGTGGACGATGTCTACATGCACCTTATCAAGGCCTTTGAGACAATCCTACATGGTAGTTTGGTCAAGAAGGTTCAGTTGCTTGGTCTTCAAGATTGCAATAAACTTTAATTTCTCGTTAGAAGCCAGAAACCATTGTAGATGGCTGTCTCTCTGACTGGAGGCCTGTGACGTGTGGACTACTGCAGGGATCAGTGCTGGGTACGTTGTTGTTTGTCATCCATATCAACAAACTGGAGGATAATGTGATAAACTGCATCATCAAATTTAGAGATGGCATCATGATTGGGGGTTAGTGGACAATGAGGAAGACAATCAGAGCTTACAGCAGATCTGGAAGACCTGGAAAAATGGGATGAAAAATGGCAGATGCAGTTTAATACAGACAAGTGTGAGGTGTTGCACTTCAGTAGAACCAACCAGGGTTGGTCTTACACGGTGAGTGGTAGGGAACAGGAGTGTGGTAGAACAGAGGGATCTGGGAATATAGTCCATAATTCTTTGAAAGTGGTCACAAGTAGATAGGGTCATAAAGAAAACCTTTTGGCTGATTGGCCTTCATACATCAATGTATTAAGTACAGGAGAGGGGATGTTTGGTTGAAATTGAATAAGATGTGGTGTTTGAATTGCTTTGAGCTTTATTTACTGGAATGTAGATGATTGAGGGGAGATTTCACAGAGTTATACAAAATTATGAGGGGTTTTCCCACACTGATCATTGTGCCAGGAATTCTGCTCTGATCGTATTTGCCTTGTGCCAACTTATAAAATTTTCAAGTAGTAATCTGGACACTTATTTTTATGGTTGTTCATTTTCAATTGGACCATACCTGTGATAGCAACAGAACTTTCATCTTGGGTATAGCAATGTCAATAGTTCATGGGTAGGTCAATATAGCAGTTGCTAATGCTTTGGGAAATGTTTTGTAATACCAATGCTTTTTGAATGTTCCAAGTTGTATCCACTGAGAGAAAATTTAATTTTCACCAGCGTATCAACGGATTGAAAATATCTGTGTTGACGTCCAACCCAAATGGACAAGTTCTGGATTCAACTGGCCTTTAATGGTGTGCTAGATTTAAAAGGTGCACAAATAGCAAAACTGTCACTAACAGACTTTGTTTAAAAACAAGGGACAATCTTCAGCAGGCATAAGATTTTGGCAAAGACAATATGGAGACAAACTATTTTTTGGTAGTTAGTTTTTCAGTTGAAATTAGACCACCTTTGCCCTTCAATGATCAAATATCATAATTTACAAACCTGATACTGTATTGTAATAATTGCCGTATGTTCTATTTTCGAATGTTCGCTCCTGATAATGCACTTCAGTTTGCCTGACGATTGCCTCGTTACTCCAACACTGCTCTCAACATTTACAAGACCCGAGTCTCTGTGGTACTTTGTCTCAGCCTCTGTTAATGCATTTCCATCCCCACCGATCCACTGGATCTCTGGCTCAGGATCCATCCACTGGATTTACACACAAGCTGGATTCCCACTCCATGGTATCCCTCCAACTGAATCCGAGTTTCACTCCCTGAACCTGCAGTTAATGACAGTTATTTGCTTAGGATTTGATTATGAAAGATAGTGAAATCACTCTGAGAAATCCTACTGTGCCAAGACATTTCGAAATAAAGAAGAAGGTGCTTTGGGTCTTTCAAAGAGAAATAAAGTGGACAAATCCTATGGGATTCAAAGTAAATTTTATTATCAGAGTACATATATCTGTCATAAGGTTGACGTTGGGAACGAACCCAAATACAAGACACAGACACTGAAGTACTAGAGAGAGGACTAGTACTAGAGAGAGGAAAGCAAGGGAAGTGGGGAAGAAATGACGCTGGACAAGACACAGGCCCTGGACAAGACTAGGAGACAGGGCACAGGCTAGGACCAGAGTAGGAAAGTGGGACCTGAACGAGGAACTAGGAACTGAGAACTGGGAACTAGGAACGTTGACAAGGACTCTGAGCCAGTGACTGGACAGAGACCTGGAACCTAGGTCTTGACTCAGGATCGGACTCCGGATCCAGGCGAGGACTGGACATGGCAAGGCAACAGGACTGGACGTGGGGGCAGGACGTGGGACTCCAGGGCTGGACGAGGACATGAAGCTCAGACTTGGATGAGGACATGAAGCTCAGACTTGGTTTTCATCGAGGGAGAGCAGGAACACAGAGCATAGATCGAGGGACAGCAAAGCAGAAGTGGGGAGAGGCGTAGCTGGACACGGACACTAGCCCTGCACGAGACCAGGACTCGGGGCCTAGGCGACAACTTGGAACCTTGGAACTTGGACTGGAACCTCATCTGAGTCTTGGACACGGACTGGAACCTCGTACGAGCCTTGGACATGGACTGGAACCTCCTCGGAGTCTTGGACATGGACTGGAACCTCCTTGGAGTCTTGGACACGGACTGGAACCTCCTCGGAGTCTTGGACACGGACTGGAACCTCCTTGGAGTCTTGGACATGGACTGGAACCTCCTCGGAGTCTTGGACATGGACTGGAACCTCCTCGGAGCCTTGGACGAGCACAGGAACACTGAGCCTTGGACTGGAGCACAGGAACACAGAACACAGAGCTGGGACCCCTCCTTGGGGACAGTACGTAGGGCCGGGGCTTTACATAGAGTCAGGACCCCTCCTTGGGGACAGGACATAGGGCCGGGACTCATACACGTACACTGAACACAGGGACACTGTTACGAATGTGCCGCAACTCTGAGGGGCTGAAGGGTACAAAGTCGCCCCCTCCTTTTTGAGAATCGCAAGATCACTATTAATTCGAGTCTGTGGCCCAGGAAATGAGAGAGAGATGTCCAGAATACACAAGGTTTGGAATGTGTCCTGACCTCAGCGAAACGGAACCGCTGATAATGGCCATTGTCTCTTGGAGACGGAATTGTGTATTGAGTACTGTACTATTCATTGAAACCCCTCAGGGGACAACCAGAGTGGGCTGGTTGAGGGATTGCATCATCCCAACCTGATTGACATCTGAGACCCCGTGAGTAAGGATAAAAGAGGGTCTGGGGAACAACCCCTTTAGACGCACCAGGAGAAACGCTAGAGATCCTATGACAGCGTTTAATAGCGACAGCCGGTGGGGGGCTCGTGTGCATCCTCCCTTGCCAGGGTGGCAGGCTCACCACGGAAGAACGGTTTAGCTAAAGGAGAGGTCACAATTGAACGGCCACGACAAAAGAGACACCTGACGGATCGAAATCATAAAAGGAAAAGCCGGCAAGTTTTTCTCCAAATCTCTCTCTCTCTCTCCAACCATTGCCACACAGCGGTCCCCAAAGGCTGCAGCCTGCGTGAACTGAGTGAACTTTATATTTCCATCGGACAATACATTATCCCCGAGACAATGATAGAGCTTATTTCTTATTGATTATTATTATACCCACACTTTTAGATTTAGTATTGACGACGTATATTATCTGTATATTTGCATTGATATTATTTTGTGTATTTTTACAAATAAATACTGTTAAAAATAGTATCATCAGACTTCAACGGACGTCTCCATCTTTGCTGGTAAGTGACCCAGTTACGGGGTTCGTAACAACGTGGGGGCTCGTCTGGGATTTGATACCAAATTGGAGGGCCAGTGAATCGGGCTTTTAAGTCCAAACGTGGGTCTGGTTGTGCGGGTAACCAGACGGGAAACCAGCAAAGATGGACGTAGATGAATTCATAGAAAACCCGACTCCGGAGGCGCTAGAGGTGGCCACAAAGTCGGACTTGATAAATATTGCGAAAGGACTAAACCTCGTAGAGGTGAGGTTATCAATGAAAAAGCGGGAGGTGCGGAGGGCCCTAACTCAGTATTATATTGTGAAGAATGTGTTTTCGGCTGAGGTATTGGAAAATATCCCTGAAAAGGTACCAGCTTGTGGGACGGCTCAGTTAGAGTTGGAGAAATTAAGGTTGGAACATGAAATTGAGTTAAAACAGCTGGAAGCAGCTGAAAAGGAGAGGGAAAGAGCTGAAAAGGAGAGGGTAAGAACTGAGAATCAAAGGGAGAAGGAGAAACAGAGGAAACATGACTTGGACATGGAGAAGTTAAGGCAAGAGCAAAGAGCTCAAGGGTCAGACCGAGAGGAGCGGTTTAATGTTAGTAGGGCTTTTAGGTTAGTACCTCCGTTCGAGGAGATGGATGTTGATAGTTATTTCTTGCATTTTGAAAAGGTGGCAGTGAGTCAGAAGTGGCCCAAAGATCAGTGGGTGGCGTTGTTACAAAGTGTGTTAAAAGGGAAGGCACAATGGGCATATGCGGCATTGTCCATGGAGGAGGAGGAGTCTGAGAATTATGAGAAAGTATAGGAGGCCATTCTTTGGACCTACAAATTGGTACCTGAAGCCTATAGACAAAAGTTCAGAAATTTAAAGAAAGGGTGGAATCAGACGTATGCAAAGTTTGCCTATGAGAAGGGTGTGCTCTTGGATCGTTGGTGTGCAGCAGAAATGGTGGAAGAAGATTTTTGGCGTCTCAGGGAGTTAATTCTGATTGAGGAATTTAAAGGTTGTGTTTCGGATGATATCCGGATGTATTTGAACGAGAAGCCGAATAAGTCCATATCCGAATTTGCTAGGTTCACAGATGAATATGCCCTAACCCACAAGACAAAGTTTTCCTCGAATAAAAGTTACCAGAGAGACCGTGGGAACGGTAGAGAAAGCCTGTCAGCTGAGGCAGAGATCCAGCCGGGAGCTAGTGGTAAAATTAAGGAGGAGGAAAGGCAAGACGGCAGGAGAGGTCCTGGCTTGACCTGTTTTAATTGTGGAAAGGTGGGTCATATTGCATCTAAGGGCCTTGCTCCGAGGAAGGAGGTAAGAAAATGGAGAGGAGCAGTCCCTACAGGATGTATTGTGGTGATCAGTAAATCGACAAGAAAGTCCCAGGTAGACAGAATACGAGAGGGGCCTGAGAAATGTATTTCAGAAGGAACTGTGTCTGTGAAAGAGGGAGACACACCAGTTCCAGTGCGGATCTGGAGAGACACTGGAGCTGAGCTGTCATTGATTCGCAGTATGGTACGAGATTTTGGTCGTGAGACTGGAGAGGTAGCTTTGAGAGGTATAGGAAAAGGGACAGAAGCTGTGCCTTTGCATAGGATCATTATAAATTGTGAGCTGGTATCTGGACCAGTTGAAATAGGGGTGTGATCAGAATTTCTGAGAACTGACGTAGATATCCTTCTGGGTAACGATATAGCTGGTGGTGAAGTCTGGTCGGCCATGGAGCTGGCGAGCCAGCCTGTAAGTGTTGAGGACCCGCCCCTAGATTCCAAGATCTATCCCGCATGCGCGACCACTCACAGCATGTCGAGAAAGGCAGCTAAGAACGAGACTAGTTTAAATCCGGCCAGTATCGATTTGGCCGAGACGTTTTTACCGACCCTGTACCAAGAGGAGTTGGAGGGTGGTAAAACCGAGAATAGGAAAGTGAAAGAGAGTAAGGGAGAGGAGGTAGTCCTGCCCTTAGCCAGGAGGAGATTTATAGAGGCATGGAGTAAAAATGAGAAACAGATAAGGCTGTTAGAACGTCCAGGTTTGGACATGGATGATCTGTCTGGTTTGACAGAACTGTTTGAAGAAGATGAAAATTTTAAATGTGTTCCCAATAATGAAATGAGGGCAGTCCTAGATGAAAAGGATGCCGTAACCTTGAAGAAGTCTGCTGGGTTGGCAGATGAGGTTGTTTCAGCCCGCAGGGTTGAGTTTACTCCGGAAGGGAGTTGCCCAGAGAGTAACTGGGAGGATCAGGGGAACTTAGAATTTAAAAAGGGTACGGGTATTGAAAGACTGGAAGAGGCAGATGTCCCGTTTGAGTGTGTTCAAGATGTGGATGCACGTGGTACTGAACCTAGTAATGGAACTCAGAAAAAGTCTGAGGTATTTGATTCAGTTGAAAAGGAATGCAGTCCTTGTGGGTCAGATGGACTTGGTTCAGTGAAGAAAGGGTAAACCGTGGTACTAGTGGGAAGTGAGAATTCCCAGTTGTTTGTGTTCGAAGGTGTGTTAAAAGTTAGTGAGGAGATAAAAGGTGGTGATGTGAATCTTATTATTGAAGGAAAAGGGAAAAGTGTAGTTCCTAAATTGAATGATGAAAATTTAAAATCTGGATTGATGTCAAAAGCAGTAACCAGGCTGCAGGGACAATGGCTTGTTAACACGGTGCCTGCGACTCAATTACAGGTTGATTTGGAATGTAAATGAGCCCCACACGCTATTGTTATTCAAGAGTGTGCTGTGAAGAGGCAGAATTTGAAATGCTGTTTGGACAAAGAGGGATCGCTTGCAGATTTTAAATTGAAAACTAATAGCATGAAGGGTCCTGAAGATAAAACTAACGACTTGCTTAAAAATAAAGAATTGGGTGGAAATTCAGCAAATGGGCTAAATTTGGAACACATTGTTGATAAAATAACTCCTATGAAAGGAGCATGCAAAAGCCTATTCCACACTGGTGCACAAGCTAACCACGTGGGAGTTAACTGGAAAAGGGGCGAGGGTTGACGGCATGTCACTTTAAATAACAGGATCCGGTTTTAAGGGATTTCGACAAAGCATGTAACTAATAAAGACAACCCCATGGAAGATTGACTGTTAAGTTTGAAAGTAAAATAAAGATTAGTATTTGCATGAACTTTTGTAATATACACGTAAGCTAAGATCACAACTCTTTAGTTTTTGTTTGCTGAAGAAAAGGAATAAAAAAATAGGTGGTTATTAAATTGGAGTCTGATGCTACAAGAATTTATTAAGGTACAAGATGTTAAGATATTAAAGGAAGTGACAATGTAATTGCTAACTGTCTAGATGCTGAATTGAATGTATAACTGTATTGCTCTGTAGTGAAAAAAAAAACTCTTTTGTATTGTGTTAGATTCTGAAATCCTGTAAGACTCCGTATTAATTCATTTTTACCGGTGGTAAAAATCTTAGAAGGAAGGGGGTGTTACGAATGTGCCGCAACTCTGAGGGGCCGATGGGTACAAAGTCGCCCCCTCCTTTTTGAGAATCGCAAGATCGCTATTAATTCGAGTCTGAGACCCAGGAAATGAGAGAGAGACGTTCAGAATACACAAGGTTTGGAATGTGTCCTGACCTCAGCGAAACAGAACCGCTGATAATGGCCATTGTCTCTTGGAGACGGAATTGTGTATTGAGTACTGTACTATTCATTGAAACCCCTCAGGGGACGAGCAGAGTGGGCTAGTTGAGGGATTGTATCATCCCAACCTGATTGACATCTGAGACCCCGTGAGAAAGGATAAAAGAGGGTCTGGGGAACAACCCCTTTAGACGCACCAGGAGAAACGCTAGAGATCCCATGACAGTGTTTAATAGCGACAGCCGGTGTGAGGCTCGTGTGCGTCCTCCCTTGCCAGGGTGGCGGGCTCACCACGGAAGAACAGTTTAGCTAAAGGAGAGGTCACAATTGAATGGCCACGACAAAAGAGACACCTGCTGGATCGAAATCATAAAAGGAAAAGCCGGCAAGTTTTCCTCCAAATCACTCTCTCTCTCTCCAACCATTGCCACCCAATGGACCCCAAAGGCAGCAGCCTGCGTGAACTGAGTGAACTTTATATTTCCATCGGACAATATATTATCCCCTAGACAACGATAGAGCTTATTTCTTATTGATTATTATTATACCCGCACTTTTAGATTTAGTATTGACGATGTATATTATCTGTATATTTGCATTGATATTATTTTGTGTATTTTTACGAATAAATACTGTTAAAAATAGTATCATCAGACTTCAATGCACATCTCCATCTTTGCTGGTAAGTGACCCAGTTACGGGGTTTGTAACAACACAAAGAGACAGTTCCAAGCTCAACGATAGATAGTTCCTTCTGTTGGCTCGGCAAGGCTCCAGTCTCACTCCAGCGGCTGAACTTGATGGTGATACAGGCGAGGTTGCTAGCAGGGCTTCAGGAGTGGGTAGACGGCAAGGCTTCAGCTGTGGGTAGCCGGCAAGGCTTCAGGTGTGGGTACCCGGCAGGGTTTCAGGTGTGGGAAGCCGGCAAGACTTCAGGTGTGGGTAGTTGGCAAGACTTCAGGTGTGGGTACTTGGCAACCATCAGGTGTGAGTAGCCGGCAAGGCTTCAGGTGTGGGTAGTTGGCAACCTTCAGGAGTGGGTAGTTGGCAACCATCAGGTGTGGGTAACCGGCAAGGCTTCAGGTGTGGGTAGTTGGCAACCTTCAGGTGTGGGTAGCCGGCAAGGCTTCAGGTGTGGGTAGCCGGCAAGGATTCAGGTGTGGGTAGCCGGCAAGGGTTCAGGTGTGGGTAGCTGGCAAGGCTTCAGGCGTGAGTAGCCGGCAGAGCTTCAGGTGTGGGTAGCTGGCAAGGCTTCAGGTGTGGGTAGCCGGCAAGGCTTCAGGTGTGGGTAGCTGGCAAGGATTCAGGTGTGGGTAGCTGGCAACCTTCAGTCGTGGGTAACCGGCAAGGCTTCAGGTGTGGGTAGCCGGCAACCTTCAGTCGTGGGTAGCCGGCAAGGCTTCAGGTGTGGGTAGCCTGCACGTCTTCAGGCGTGGGTAGCCGGCAGGGCTTCAGGTGAAGGTAGCCGGCAAGCCTTCAGGTGTGGGTAGCTGGCAGGGCTTCAGGTTTGGGTAACTGGCAAACTTCAGGTGTGGGTAGACGGCAAGCCTTCAGTCGTGGGTAGCCAGCAGGACTTCAGGTGTGGGTAGCCGGCAGGGCTTCAGGTGTGGGTAGCCGGCAAGCCTTCAGGTGTGGGTAGCCGGCAAGACTTCAGGCGTGGGTAGCCGGCAGGGCTTCAGGTGTGGGTAGCCGGCAAGCCTTCAGGTGTGGGTAGCCGGCAAGGCTTCAGGTGTGGGTAGTTGGCAACCTTCAGGTGTGGGTAGCTGGCAAGGCTTCAGGTGTGGGTAGTTGGCAACCTTCAGGTGTGGGAAGCCAGCAAGGCTTCAGGTGTATGTAGTTGGCAACCCTCAGGTGTGGGTAGCTGTCAGGGCTTCAGGTGTGGGTAGCTGGCAAGGCTTCAGGTGTGGGTAGCCCGCAAGTCTTCAGGTGTGGGTAGCTGGCAAGGCTTCAGGTGTGGGTAGTTGTCAACCTTTAGGTGTGGGTAGCCGGCAAGGCTTCAGGTGTGGGTAGCTGGAAAGGCTTCAGGTGTGGGTAGTTTGCAACTTTCAGGTGTGGGTAGCCGGCAAGGCTTCAGGTGTGGGTAGATGGCAGGGTTTCAGGTGTGGGTAGCCGGCAACCTTCAGTCGTGGGTAGCTGGCAAGCCTTCAGGTGTGGGTAGCCGGCAAGGCTTCAGTTGTGGGTAGCTGGCAACCTTCAGTCGTGGGTAGCCGGCAGGACTTCAGGTGTGGGTAGCCGGCAGGGCTTCAGGTGTGGGTAGCCTGCAAGGCTTCAGGTGTGGGTAGCTGGCAGGGTTCAGGTGTGGGTAGCTGGCAAACTTCAGTCGTGGGTAGCTGGCAACCTTCAGGTGTGGGTAGACGGCAAGCCTTCAGTCGTGGGTAGCCGGCAGGACTTCAGGCGTGGGTAGCCGGCAGGGCTTCAGGTGTGGGTAGCCGGCAAGCCTTCAGGTGTGGGTAGCCGGCAAGACTTCAGGCGTGGTAGCAGGCAGGGCTTCAGGTGTGGGTAGCCGGCAAGCCTTCAGGTGTGGGTAGCCGGCAAGGCTTCAGGTGTGGGTAGCCGGCAGGGCTTCAGGTGTGGGTAGTTGGCAACTTTCAGGTGTGGGTAGCTGGCAAGGCTTCAGGTGTGGGTAGTTGTCAAACTTCAATATGGGTAGCCGGCAAGGCTTCAGGTGTATGTAGTTGGCAACCTTCAGGTGTGGGTAGCCGGCAAGGCTTCAGGTGTGGGTAGTTGGCAACCTTCAGGTGTGGGTAGCTGGCAAGGCTTCAGGTGTGGGTAGATGGCAACCTTCACGTGTGGGTAGCCGGCAAGTCTTCAGGTGTGGGTAGTTGGTAACTCTCAGGTGTGGGTAGCTGTCAGGGCTTCAGGTGTGGGTAGCTGGCAAGGCTTCAGGTGTGGGTAGCCCGCAAGTCTTCAGGTGAGGGTAGCTGGCAATGCTTCAGGTGTGGGTAGCTGGAAAGGCTTCAGGTGTGGGTAGTTGGCAACCTTCCAGTGTGGGTAGCCGGCAAGGCTTCAGGTGAAGGTAGTTGGCAACCTTCAGGTGTGGGTAGCTGGCAGGGCTTCAGGTGTGGGTAGCCGGCAAGGCTTCAGGTCAGGGTAGCTGGCAACCTTCAGTCGTGGGTAGCCGGAAGGGCTTCAGGTGTGGGTATCCGGCAAGGCTTCAGTTGTGGGTAGCCGTCAGGGCTTCAGTCGTGGGTAGCTGGCAACCTTCAGTCGTGGGGTAGCCGGCAGGACTTCAGGTGTGGGTAGCCGGCAGGGCTTCAGGTGTGGGTAGCCTGCAAGGCTTCAGGTGTGGGTAGCTGGCAGGGCTTCAGGTGTGGGTAGCTGGCAAACTTCAGTCGTGGGTAGCTGGCAACCTTCAGGTGTGGGTAGACGGCAAGCCTTCAGTCGTGGGTAGGCGGCAGGAATTCAGGTGTGGGTAGCCGGCAAGCCTTCAGGTGTGGGTAGCCGGCAAGACTTCAGGCGTGGGTAGCCGGCAAGACTTCAGGCGTGGGTAGCCGGCAGGGCTTCAGGTGTGGGTAGCCGGCAAGCCTTCAGGTGTGGGTAGTTGGCAACATTCAGGTGTGGGTAGCCGGCAGGACTTCAGGTGTGGGTAGCCGGCAGGGCTTCAGCTGTGGGTAGCTGGCAGGGCTTCAGGTGTGGGTAGTTGGCAACCTTCAGGTGTGGGTAGCCGGCAAGGCTTCAGGTGTGGGTAGCTGGCAAGGCTTCAGGTGTGGGTAGTTGGCAAACTTCAGGTGTGGGTAGCTGGCAAGGCTTCTGGTGTGGGTAGTTGGCAAACTTCAGGTGTGGGTAGCTGGCAAGGCTTCAGGTGTGGGTAGCTGGCAACCTTCAGGTGTGGGTAGCCGGCAAGGCTTCAGGTGTGGGTAGCTGGCAAGGCTTCAGGTGTGGGTAGTTGGCAACCTTCAGGTGTGGGAAGCCGGCAAGGCTTCAGGTGTATGTAGTTGGCAACCCTCAGGTGTGGGTAGCCGGCAAGGCTTCAGGTGTGGGTAGTTGGCAAACTTCAGGTGTGGGTAGCTGGCAAGGCTTCAGGTGTGGTTAGTTGGCAACCTTCAGGTGTGGGTAGCTGGCAAGGCTTCAGGTGTGAGTAGTTGGCAGGGCTTCAGGTGTGGGTAGCTGGCAACCTTCAGGTGTGGGTAGACGACAAGCCTTCAGTCGTGGGTAGCCGGCAGGACTTCAGGCGTGGGTAGCCGGCAGGGCTTCAGGTGTGGGTAGCCGGCAAGCCTTCAGGTGTGGGTAGCCGGCAAGACTTCAGGCGTGGTAGCCGGCAGGGCTTCAGGTGTGGGTAGCCGGCAAGCCTTCAGGTGTGGGTAGCCGGCAAGGCTTCAGGTGTGGGTAGCCAGCAAGGCTTCAGGTGTGGGTAGCCGGCAGGGCTTCAGGTGTGGGTAGTTGGCAACTTTCAGGTGTGGGTAGCTGGCAAGGCTTCAGGTGTGGGTAGTTGTCAAACATCAATGTGGGTAGCCGGCAATGCTTCAGGTGTATGTAGTTGGCAACCTTCAGGTGTGGGTAGCCGGCAAGGCATCAGGTGTGGGTAGTTGTCAACCTTCAGGTGTGGGTAGCTGGCAAGGCTTCAGGTGTGGGTAGATGGCAACCTTCACGTGTGGGTAGCCGGCAAGTCTTCAGGTGTGGGTAGTTGGTAACTCTCAGGTGTGGGTAGCTGTCAGGGCTTCAGGTGTGGGTAGCTGGCAAGGCTTCAGGTGTGGGTAGCCCGCAAGTCTTCAGGTGAGGGTAGCTGGCAATGCTTCAGGTGTGGGTAGCCTGCAAGGCTTCAGGTGTGGGTAGTTGGCAACCTTCCAGTGTGGGTAGCCGGCAAGGCTTCAGGTGTGGGTAGTTGGCAACCTTCAGGTGTGGGTAGCCGTCAGGGCTTCAGTCGTGGGTAGCTGGCAACCTTCAGTCGTGGGGTAGCCGGCAGGACTTCAGGTGTGGGTAGCCGGCAGGGCTTCAGGTGTGGGTAGCCTGCAAGGCTTCAGGTGTGGGTAGCCGGCAGGGCTTCAGGTGTGGGTAGCCTGCAAGGCTTCAGGTGTGGGTAGCTGGCAGGGCTTCAGGTGTGGGTAGCTGGCAAACTTCAGTCGTGGGTAGCTGGCAACCTTCAGGTGTGGGTAGCCGGCAGGGCTTCAGGTGTGGGTAGCCTGCAAGGCTTCAGGTGTGGGTAGCCGGCAGGGCTTCAGGTGTGGGTAGCCTGCAAGGCTTCAGGTGTGGGTAGCTGGCAGGGCTTCAGGTGTGGGTAGCTGGCAAACTTCAGTCGTGGGTAGCTGGCAACCTTCAGGTGTGGGTAGACGGCAAGCCTTCAGTCATGGGTAGGCGGCAGTAATTCAGGTGTGGTTAGCCGGCAAGCCTTCAGGTGTGGGTAGCCGGCAAGACTTCAGGCGTGGGTAGCCGGCAAGACTTCAGGCGTGGGTAGCCGGCAGGGCTTCAGGTGTGGGTAGCCGGCAAGCCTTCAGGTGTGGGTAGTTGGCAACATTCAGGTGTGGGTAGATGGCAGGGCTTCAGGTGTGGGTAGCCGGCAAGGCTTCAGTTGTGGGTAGTTGGCAACCTTCAGTCGTGGGTAGCCGGCAGGGCTTCAGGTGTGGGTAGCCGGCAGGGCTTCAGGTGTGGGTAGCCGGCAAGCCTTCAGGTGTGGGTAGCCGGCAAGACTTCAGGCGTGGGTAGCCGGCAGGGCTTCAGGTGTGGGTAGCCGGCAAGCCTTCAGGTGTGGGTAGCCGGCAAGACTTCAGGCGTGGGTAGCCGGTAGGGCTTCAGGTGTGGGTAGCCGGCAAGCCTTCAGGTGTGGGTAGCCGGCAAGGCTTCAGGTGTGGGTAGCTGGCAAGGCTTCAGGTGTGGGTAGTTGGCAACCTTCAGGTGTGGGTAGTCGGCAAGGCTTCAGGTGTGGGTAGTTGGCAACCTTCAGGTGTGGGTAGCTGGCAAGGCTTCAGGTGAGGGTAGTTGGCAACCTTCAGGTGTGGGAAGCCGGCAAGGCTTCAGGTGTATGTAGTTGGCAACCCTCAGGTGTGGGTAGCCGGCAAGGCTTCAGGTGTGGGTAGTTGGCAAACTTCAGCTGTGGGTAGCTGGCAAGGCTTCAGGTGTGGGTAGTTGGCAACCTTCAGGTGTGGGTAGCCGGCAAGGCTTCAGGTGTGGGTAGTTGGCAACCCTCAGGTGTGGGTAGCTGTCAGGGCTTCAGGTGTGGGTAGCTGGCAAGGCTTCAGGTGTGGGTAGCCCGCAAGTCTTCAGGTGTGGGTAGTTGTCAATCTTTAGGTGTGGGTAGCCGGCAAGGCTTCAGGTGTGGGTAGCTGGAAAGGCTTCAGGTGTAGGTAGTTGGCAACCTTCCGGTGTGGGTAGCTGGCAAGGCTTCAGGTGTGGGTAGTTTGCAACTTTCAGGTGTGGGTAGCCGGCAAGGCTTCAGGTGTGGGTAATTGGCAACCTTCAGGTGTGGGTAGATGGCAGGGCTTCAGGTGTGGGTAGCCGGCAACCTTCAGTCGTGGGTAGCTGGCAAGCCTTCAGGTGTGGGTAGCCGGCAAACTTCAGGTGTGGGTAGCTGGCAAGGCTTCAGGTGTGGTTAGTTGGCAACCTTCAGGTGTGGGTAGCTGGCAAGGCTTCAGGTGTGAGTAGTTGGCAGGGCTTCAGGTGTGGGTAGCTGGCAAACTTCAGTCGTGGGTAGCTGGCAACCTTCAGGTGTGGGTAGACGGCAAGCCTTCAGTCGTGGGTAGCCGGCAGGACTTCAGGCGTGGGTAGCCGGCAGGGCTTCAGGTGTGGGTAGCCGGCAAGCCTTCAGGTGTGGGTAGCCGGCAAGACTTCAGGCGTGGTAGCCGGCAGGGCTTCAGGTGTGGGTAGCCGGCAAGCCTTCAGGTGTGGGTAGCCGGCAAGGCTTCAGGTGTGGGTAGCCGGCAGGGCTTCAGGTGTGGGTAGTTGCCAACTTTCAGGTGTGGGTAGCTGGCAAGGCTTCAGGTGTGGGTAGTTGTCAAACTTCAATGTGGGTAGCCGGCAAGGCTTCAGGTGTATGTAGTTGGCAACCTTCAGGTGTGGGTAGCCGGCAAGGCTTCAGGTGTGGGTAGTTGGCAACCTTCAGGTGTGGGTAGCTGGCAAGACTTCAGGTGTGGGTAGATGGCAACCTTCACGTGTGGGTAGCCGGCAAGTCTTCAGGTGTGGGTAGTTGGTAACTCTCAGGTGTGGGTAGCTGTCAGGGCTTCAGGTGTGGGTAGCTGGCAAGGCTTCAGGTGTGGGTAGCCCGCAAGTCTTCAGGTGAGGGTAGCTGGCAATGCTTCAGGTGTGGGTAGCTGGAAAGGCTTCAGGTGTGGGTAGTTGGCAACCTTCAGGTGTGGGTAGCTGGCAGGGCTTCAGGTGTGGGTAGCCGGCAAGCCTTCAGGTCAGGGTAGCTGGCAACCTTCAGTCGTGGGTAGCCGGAAGGGCTTCAGGTGTGGGTATCCGGCAAGGCTTCAGTTGTGGGTAGCCGTCAGGGCTTCAGTCGTGGGTAGCTGGCAACCTTCAGTCGTGGGGTAGCCGGCAGGACTTCAGGTGTGGGTAGCCGGCAGGGCTTCAGGTGTGGGTAGCCTGCAAGGCTTCAGGTGTGGGTAGCTGGCAGGGCTTCAGGTGTGGGTAGCTGGCAAACTTCAGTCGTGGGTAGCTGGCAACCTTCAGGTGTGGGTAGACGGCAAGCCTTCAGTCGTGGGTAGGCGGCAGTAATTCAGGTGTGGGTAGCCGGCGAGCCTTCAGGTGTGGGTAGCCGGCAAGACTTCAGGCGTGGGTAGACGGCAAGACTTCAGGCGTGGGTAGCCGGCAGGGCTTCAGGTGTGGGTAGCCGGCAAGCCTTCAGGTGTGGGTAGTTGGCAACATTCAGGTGTGGGTAGATGGCAGAGCTTCAGGTGTGGGTAGCCGGCAAGGCTTCAGTTGTGGGTAGTTGGCAACCTTCAGTCGTGGGTAGCCGGCAGGGCTTCAGGTGTGGGTAGCCGGCAAGCCTTCAGGTGTGGGTAGCCGGCAAGACTTCAGGCGTGGGTAGCCGGCAGGGCTTCAGGTGTGGGTAGCCGGCAAGCCTTCAGGTGTGGGTAGCCGGCAAGACTTCAGGCGTGGGTAGCCGGCAGGGCTTCAGGTGTGGGTAGCCGGCAAGCCTTCAGGTGTGGGTAGCCGGCAAGGCTTCAGGTGTGGGTAGCTGGCAAGGCTTCAGGTGTGGGTAGTTGGCAACCTTCAGGTGTGGGCAGTCGGCAAGGCTTCAGGTGTGGGTAGTTGGCAACCTTCAGGTGTGGGTAGCTGGCAAGGCTTTAGGTGTGGGTAGTTGGCAACCTTCAGGTGTGGGAAGCCGGCAAGGCTTCAGGTGTATGTAGTTGGCAACCCTCAGGTGTGGGTAGCCGGCAAGGCTTCAGGTGTGGGTAGTTGGCAACCCTCAGGTGTGGGTAGCTGTCAGGGCTTCAGGTGTGGGTAGCTGGCAAGGCTTCAGGTGTGGGTAGCCCGCAAGTCTTCAGGTGTGGGTAGTTGTCAACCTTTAGGTGTGGGTAGCCGGCAAGGCACCAGGTGTGGGTAGCTGGAAAGGCTTCAGGTGTGGGTAGTTGGCAACCTTCCGGTGTGGGTAGCTGGCAAGGCTTCAGGTGTGGGTAGTTTGCAACTTTCAGGTGTGGGTAGCTGGCAAGGCTTCAGGTGTGGGTAATTGGCAACTTTCAGGTGTGGGTAGATGGCAGGGCTTCAGGTGTGGGTAGCCTGCAAGGCTTCAGGTGTGGGTAGCTGGCAGGGCTTCAGGTGTGGGTATCTGGCAAACTTCAGTCGTGGGTAGCTGGCAACCTTCAGGAGTGGGTAGACGGCAAGCCTTCAGTCGTGGGTAGCCGGCAGGACTTCAGGCGTGGGTAGCCGGCAGGGCTTCAGGTGTGGGTAGCCGGCAAGCCTTCAGGTGTGGGTAGCCGGCAAGACTTCAGGCGTGGTAGCCGGCAGGGCTTCAGGTGTGGGTAGCCGGCAAGCCTTCAGGTGTGGGTAGCCGGCAAGACTTCAGGCGTGGTAGCCGGCAGGGCTTCAGGTGTGGGTAGCCGGCAAGCCTTCAGGTGTGGGTAGCCGGCAAGGCTTCAGGTGTGGGTAGCCGGCAGGGCTTCAGGTGTGGGTAGTTGGCAACTTTCAGGTGTGGGTAGCTGGCAAGGCTTCAGGTGTGGGTAGTTGTCAACCTTCAATGTGGGTAGCCGGCAAGGCTTCAGGTGTGGGTAGCCGGCAAGCCTTCAGGTGTGGGTAGCCGGCAAGACTTCAGGCGTGGTAGCCGGCAGGGCTTCAGGTGTGGGTAGCCGGCAAGCCTTCAGGTGTGGGTAGCCGGCAAGACTTCAGGCGTGGTAGCCGGCAGGGCTTCAGGTGTGGGTAGCCGGCAAGCCTTCAGGTGTGGGTAGCCGGCAAGGCTTCAGGTGTGGGTAGCCGGCAGGGCTTCAGGTGTGGGTAGTTGGCAACTTTCAGGTGTGGGTAGCTGGCAAGGGCTCAGGTGTATGTAGTTGGCAACCCTCAGGTGTGGGTAGCCGGCAAGGCTTCAGGTGTGGGTAGTTGGCAAACTTCAGCTGTGGGTAGCTGGCAAGGCTTCAGGTGTGGGTAGTTGGCAACCTTCAGGTGTGGGTAGCCGGCAAGGCTTCAGGTGTGGGTAGTTGGCAACCTTCAGGTGTGGGTAGCTGGCAAGGCTTCAGGTGTGGGTAGATGGCAACCTTCACGTGTGGGTAGCCGGCAAGTCTTCAGGTGTGGGTAGTTGGTAACTCTCAGGTGTGGGTAGCTGTCAGGGCTTCAGGTGTGGGTAGCTGGCAAGTCTTCAGGTGTGGGTAGCCTGCAAGTCTTCAGGTGAGGGTAGCTGGCAAGGCTTCAGGTGTGGGTAGCTGCAAAGGCTTCAGGTGTGGGTAGTTGGCAACCTTCCGGTGTGGGTAGCCGGCAAGCCTTCAGGTGTGGGTAGCCGGCAAGGCTTCAGTTGTGGGTAGCCGGCAAGGCTTCAGTTGTGGGTAGCTGGCAAGTCTTCAGGTGTGGGTAGTTGGCAACCTTTAGGTGTGGGTAGCCGGCAAGGCTTCAGGTGTGGGTGGCCGGCAAGGCTTCAGGTGTGGGTAGCTGGCAAGGCTTCAGGTGTGGGTAGTTGGCAACCTTCAGGTGTGGGTAGCCGGCAAGGCTTCAGGTGTGGGTGGCCGGCAAGGCTTCAGGTGTGGGTAGCTGGCAAGGCTTCAGTTGTGGGTAGCTGGCAAGGCTTCAGGTGTGGGTAGTTGGCAACCTTCAGGTGTGGGTACCCGGCAAGCCTTCAGGTGTGGGTAGCTGGCAAGGCTTCAGGTGTGGTTAGCCGGCAAGGCTTCAGGTGTGGGTAGCCGGCAAGGCTTCTGGTGTGGGTAGCTGGCAACCTTCAGTCGTGGGTAGCTGGCAAGCCTTCAGGTGTGGGTAGCCGGCAAGGCTTCAGGTGTGGGTAGCCGGCAAGGCTTCAGGTGTGGGTAGCCGGCAAGGCTTCAGGTGTGGGTAGTTGGCAACCTTCAGGTGTGGGTAGCTGGCAAGCCTTCAGGTGTGGTTAGCCGGCAAGGCTTCAGGTGTGGGTAGCCGGCAAGGCTTCAGGTGTGGGTAGTTGGCAACCTTCAGGTGTCGGTAGCTGGCAAGGCTTCAGGTGTGGTTAGCCGGCAAGGCTTCAGTTGTGGGTAGCCGGCAAGGCTTCTGGTGTGGGTAGCTGGCAACCTTCAGTCGTGGGTAGCTGGCAAGCCTTCAGGTGTGGGTAGCCGGCAAGGCTTCAGGTGTGGTTAGCCGGCAAGCCTTCAGGTGTGGGTAGCCGGCAAGGCTTCATGTGTGGGTAGCTGGCAAGCCTTCAGGTGTGGTTAGTTGGCAACATTCAGTCGTGGGTAGTTGGCAAGCCTTCAGGTGTGGGTGGCCGGCAAGGCTTCAGGTGTGGGTAGCTGGCAAGGCTTCAGTTGTGGGTAGCTGGCAAGGCTTCAGGTGTGGGTAGTTGGCAACCTTCAGGTGTGGGTACCCGGCAAGCCTTCAGGTGTGGGTAGCTGGCAAGGCTTCAGGTGTGGTTAGCCGGCAAGGCTTCAGGTGTGGGTAGCCGGCAAGGCTTCTGGTGTGGGTAGCTGGCAACCTTCAGTCGTGGGTAGCTGGCAAGCCTTCAGGTGTGGGTAGCCGGCAAGGCTTCAGGTGTGGGTAGCCGGCAAGGCTTCAGGTGTGGGTAGCCGGCAAGGCTTCAGGTGTGGGTAGTTGGCAACCTTCAGGTGTCGGTAGCTGGCAAGGCTTCAGGTGTGGTTAGCCGGCAAGGCTTCAGGTGTGGGTAGCCGGCAAGGCTTCTGGTGTGGGTAGCTGGCAACCTTCAGTCGTGGGTAGCTGGCAAGCCTTCAGGTGTGGGTAGCCGGCAAGGCTTCAGGTGTGGTTAGCCGGCAAGCCTTCAGGTGTGGGTAGCCGGCAAGGCTTCATGTGTGGGTAGCTGGCAAGCCTTCAGGTGTGGTTAGTTGGCAACATTCAGTCGTGGGTAGTTGGCAAGCCTTCAGGTGTGGGTAGCCGGCAAGGCTTCAGGTGTGGGTAGTTGGCAAATTTCAGGTGTGGGTAAGCGGCAACCTTCAGTCGTGGGTAGCTGGCAAGCCTTCAGTCGTGGGTAGCTGGCAAGGCTTCAGGTGTGGGTAGTTGGCAACCTTCTGGTGTGGGTAGCCGGCAAGGCTTCAGTTGTGGGTATTTGGCAACCTTCAGGTGTGGGTAGCCGGCAAGGCTTCAGGTGTGGTTAGTTGGCAACCTTCAGGTGTGGGTAGCTGGCAAGGCTTCAGGTGTGAGTAGTTGGCAGGGCTTCAGGTGTGGGTAGCTGGCAAACTTCAGTCGTGGGTAGCTGGCAACCTTCAGGTGTGGGTAGACGGCAAGCCTTCAGTCGTGGGTAGCCGGCAGGACTTCAGGCGTGGGTAGCCGGCAGGGCTTCAGGTGTGGGTAGCCGGCAAGCCTTCAGGTGTGGGTAGCCGGCAAGGCTTCAGGTGTGGGTAGCCGGCAAGGCTTCAGGTGTGGGTAGCCGGCAGGGCTTCAGGTGTGGGTAGTTGGCAACTTTCAGGTGTGGGTAGCTGGCAAGGCTTCAGGTGTGGGTAGTTGTCAAACTTCAATGTGGGTAGCCGGCAAGGCTTCAGGTGTATGTAGTTGGCAACCTTCAGGTGTGGGTAGCTGGCAAGGCTTCAGGTGTGGGTAGATGGCAACCTTCACGTGTGGGTAGCCGGCAAGTCTTCAGGTGTGGGTAGCTGTCAGGGCTTCAGGTGTGGGTAGCTGGCAAGGCTTCAGGTGTGGGTAGCCCGCAAGTCTTCAGGTGAGGGTAGCTGGCAATGCTTCAGGTGTGGGTAGCTGGAAAGGCTTCAGGTGTGGGTAGTTGGCAACCTTCCGGTGTGGGTAGCCGGCAAGGCTTCAGGTGTGGGTAGCCGGCAAGGCTTCAGGTCAGGGTAGCTGGCAACCTTCAGTCGTGGGTAGCCGGAAGGGCTTCAGGTGTGGGTATCCGGCAAGGCCAGTTGTGGGTAGCCGTCAGGGCTTCAGTCGTGGGTAGCTGGCAACCTTCAGTCGTGGGGTAGCCGGCAGGACTTCAGGTGTGGGTAGCCGGCAGGGCTTCAGGTGTGGGTAGCCTGCAAGGCTTCAGGTGTGGGTAGCTGGCAGGGCTTCAGGTGTGGGTAGCTGGCAAACTTCAGTCGTGGGTAGCTGGCAACCTTCAGGTGTGGGTAGACGGCAAGCCTTCAGTCGTGGGTAGGCGGCAGGAATTCAGGTGTGGGTAGCCGGCAAGCCTTCAGGTGTGGGTAGCCGGCAAGACTTCAGGCGTGGGTAGCCGGCAAGATTTCAGGCGTGGGTAGCCGGCAGGGCTTCAGGCGTGGGTAGCCGGCAGGGCTTCAGGTGTGGGTAGCCGGCAAGCCTTCAGGTGTGGGTAGTTGGCAACATTCAGGTGTGGGTAGATGGCAGGGCTTCAGGTGTGGGTAGCCGGCAAGGCTTCAGTTGTGGGTAGTTGGCAACCTTCAGTCGTGGGTAGCCGGCAGGGCTTCAGGTGTGGGTAGGCGGCAAGCCTTCAGGTGTGGGTAGCCGGCAAGACTTCAGGCGTGGGTAGCCGGCAGGGCTTCAGGTGTGGGTAGCCGGCAAGCCTTCAGGTGTGGGTAGCCGGCAAGACTTCAGGCGTGGTAGCCGGCAGGGCTTCAGGTGTGGGTAGCCGGCAAGCCTTCAGGTGTGGGTAGCCGGCAAGGCTTCAGGTGTGGGTAGCCGGCAGGGCTTCAGGTGTGGGTAGTTGGCAACTTTCAGGTGTGGGTAGCTGGCAGGGCTTCAGGTGTGGGTAGTTGTCAAACTTCAATGTGGGTAGCCGGCAAGGCTTCAGGTGTATGTAGTTGGCAACCTTCAGGTGTGGGTAGCTGGCAAGGCTTCAGGTGTGGGTAGATGGCAACCTTCACGTATGGGTAGCCGGCAAGTCTTCAGGTGTGGGTAGCTGTCAGGGCTTCAGGTGTGGGTAGCTGGCAAGTCTTCAGGTGTGGGTAGCCTGCAAGTCTTCAGGTGAGGGTAGCTGGCAAGGCTTCAGGTGTGGGTAGCTGGAAAGGCTTCAGGTGTGGGTAGTTGGCAACCTTCCGGTGTGGGTAGCCGGCAAGCCTTCAGGTGTGGGTAGCCGGCAAGGCTTCAGTTGTGAGTAGCCGGCAAGGCTTCAGTTGTGGGTAGCTGGCAAGTCTTCAGGTGTGGGTAGTTGGCAACCTTTAGGTGTGGGTAGCCGGCAAGGCTTCAGGTGTGGGTGGCCGGCAAGGCTTCAGGTGTGGGTAGCTGGCAAGGCTTCAGGTGTGGGTAGTTGGCAACCTTCAGGTGTGGGTAGCCGGCAAGGCTTCAGGTGTGGGTGGCCGGCAAGGCTTCAGGTGTGGGTAGCTGGCAAGGCTTCAGTTGTGGGTAGCTGGCAAGGCTTCAGGTGTGGGTAGTTGGCAACCTTCAGGTGTGGGTACCCGGCAAGCCTTCAGGTGTGGGTAGCTGGCAAGGCTTCAGGTGTGGTTAGCCGGCAAGGCTTCAGGTGTGGGTAGCCGGCAAGGCTTCTGGTGTGGGTAGCTGGCAACCTTCAGTCGTGGGTAGCTGGCAAGCCTTCAGGTGTGGGTAGCCGGCAAGGCTTCAGGTGTGGGTAGCCGGCAAGGCTTCAGGTGTGGGTAGCCGGCAAGGCTTCAGGTGTGGGTAGTTGGCAACCTTCAGGTGTGGGTAGCTGGCAAGCCTTCAGGTGTGGTTAGCCGGCAAGGCTTCAGGTGTGGGTAGCCGGCAAGGCTTCAGGTGTGGGTAGTTGGCAACCTTCAGGTGTCGGTAGCTGGCAAGGCTTCAGGTGTGGTTAGCCGGCAAGGCTTCAGGTGTGGGTAGCCGGCAAGGCTTCTGGTGTGGGTAGCTGGCAACCTTCAGTCGTGGGTAGCTGGCAAGCCTTCAGGTGTGGGTAGCCGGCAAGGCTTCAGGTGTGGTTAGCCGGCAAGCCTTCAGGTGTGGGTAGCCGGCAAGGCTTCATGTGTGGGTAGCTGGCAAGCCTTCAGGTGTGGTTAGTTGGCAACATTCAGTCGTGGGTAGTTGGCAAGCCTTCAGGTGTGGGTGGCCGGCAAGGCTTCAGGTGTGGGTAGCTGGCAAGGCTTCAGTTGTGGGTAGCTGGCAAGGCTTCAGGTGTGGGTAGTTGGCAACCTTCAGGTGTGGGTACCCGGCAAGCCTTCAGGTGTGGGTAGCTGGCAAGGCTTCAGGTGTGGTTAGCCGGCAAGGCTTCAGGTGTGGGTAGCCGGCAAGGCTTCTGGTGTGGGTAGCTGGCAACCTTCAGTCGTGGGTAGCTGGCAAGCCTTCAGGTGTGGGTAGCCGGCAAGGCTTCAGGTGTGGGTAGCCGGCAAGGCTTCAGGTGTGGGTAGCCGGCAAGGCTTCAGGTGTGGGTAGTTGGCAACCTTCAGGTGTGGGTAGCTGGCAAGCCTTCAGGTGTGGTTAGCCGGCAAGGCTTCAGGTGTGGGTAGCCGGCAAGGCTTCAGGTGTGGGTAGTTGGCAACCTTCAGGTGTCGGTAGCTGGCAAGGCTTCAGGTGTGGTTAGCCGGCAAGGCTTCAGGTGTGGGTAGCCGGCAAGGCTTCTGGTGTGGGTAGCTGGCAACCTTCAGTCGTGGGTAGCTGGCAAGCCTTCAGGTGTGGGTAGCCGGCAAGGCTTCAGGTGTGGTTAGCCGGCAAGCCTTCAGGTGTGGGTAGCCGGCAAGGCTTCATGTGTGGGTAGCTGGCAAGCCTTCAGGTGTGGTTAGTTGGCAACATTCAGTCGTGGGTAGTTGGCAAGCCTTCAGGTGTGGGTAGCCGGCAAGGCTTCAGGTGTGGGTAGTTGGCAAATTTCAGGTGTGGGTAAGCGGCAACCTTCAGTCGTGGGTAGCTGGCAAGCCTTCAGTCGTGGGTAGCTGGCAAGGCTTCAGGTGTGGGTAGTTGGCAACCTTCTGGTGTGGGTAGCCGGCAAGGCTTCAGTTGTGGGTATTTGGCAACCTTCAGGTGTGGGTAGCCGGCAAGGCTTCAGGTGTGGTTAGTTGGCAACCTTCAGGTGTGGGTAGCTGGCAAGGCTTCAGGTGTGAGTAGTTGGCAGGGCTTCAGGTGTGGGTAGCTGGCAAACTTCAGTCGTGGGTAGCTGGCAACCTTCAGGTGTGGGTAGACGGCAAGCCTTCAGTCGTGGGTAGCCGGCAGGACTTCAGGCGTGGGTAGCCGGCAGGGCTTCAGGTGTGCGTAGCCGGCAGGGCTTCAGGTGTGGGTAGCCGGCAGGGCTTCAGGTGTGGGTAGCCGGCAAGCCTTCAGGTGTGGGTAGCCGGCAAGACTTCAGGCGTGGTAGCCGGCAGGGCTTCAGGTGTGGGTAGCCGGCAAGCCTTCAGGTGTGGGTAGCCGGCAAGGCTTCAGGTGTGGGTAGCCGGCAAGGCTTCAGGTGTGGGTAGCCGGCAGGGCTTCAGGTGTGGGTAGTTGGCAACTTTCAGGTGTGGGTAGCTGGCAAGGCTTCAGGTGTGGGTAGTTGTCAAACTTCAATGTGGGTAGCCGGCAAGGCTTCAGGTGTATGTATTTGCCAACCTTCAGGTGTGGGTAGCTGGCAAGGCTTCAGGTGTGGGTAGATGGCAACCTTCACGTGTGGGTAGCCGGCAAGTCTTCAGGTGTGGGTAGCTGTCAGGGCTTCAGGTGTGGGTAGCTGGCAAGGCTTCAGGTGTGGGTAGCCCGCAAGTCTTCAGGTGAGGGTAGCTGGCAATGCTTCAGGTGTGGGTAGCTGGAAAGGCTTCAGGTGTGGGTAGTTGGCAACCTTCCGGTGTGGGTAGCCGGCAAGGCTTCAGGTGTGGGTAGCCGGCAAGGCTTCAGGTCAGGGTAGCTGGCAACCTTCAGTCGTGGGTAGCCGGAAGGGCTTCAGGTGTGGGTATCCGGCAAGGCCAGTTGTGGGTAGCCGTCAGGGCTTCAGTCGTGGGTAGCTGGCAACCTTCAGTCGTGGGGTAGCCGGCAGGACTTCAGGTGTGGGTAGCCGGCAGGGCTTCAGGTGTGGGTAGCCTGCAAGGCTTCAGGTGTGGGTAGCTGGCAGGGCTTCAGGTGTGGGTAGCTGGCAAACTTCAGTCGTGGGTAGCTGGCAACCTTCAGGTGTGGGTAGACGGCAAGCCTTCAGTCGTGGGTAGGCGGCAGGAATTCAGGTGTGGGTAGCCGGCAAGCCTTCAGGCGTGGGTAGTCGGCAGGGCTTCAGGTGTGGGTAGCCGGCAAGCCTTCAGGTGTGGGTAGTTGGCAACATTCAGGTGTGGGTAGATGGCAGGGCTTCAGGTGTGGGTAGCCGGCAAGGCTTCAGTTGTGGGTAGTTGGCAACCTTCAGTCGTGGGTAGCCGGCAGGGCTTCAGGTGTGGGTAGGCGGCAAGCCTTCAGGTGTGGGTAGCCGGCAAGACTTCAGGCGTGGGTAGCCGGCAGGGCTTCAGGTGTGGGTAGCCGGCAAGCCTTCAGGTGTGGGTAGCCGGCAAGACTTCAGGCGTGGTAGCCGGCAGGGCTTCAGGTGTGGGTAGCCGGCAAGCCTTCAGGTGTGGGTAGCCGGCAAGGCTTCAGGTGTGGGTAGCCGGCAAGGCTTCAGGTGTGGGTAGCCGGCAGGGCTTCAGGTGTGGGTAGTTGGCAACTTTCAGGTGTGGGTAGCTGGCAAGGCTTCAGGTGTGGGTAGTTGTCTAACTTCAATGTGGGTAGCCGGCAAGGCTTCAGGTGTATGTAGTTGGCAACCTTCAGGTGTGGGTAGCTGGCAAGGCTTCAGGTGTGGGTAGATGGCAACCTTCACGTGTGGGTAGCCGGCAAGTCTTCAGGTGTGGGTAGCTGTCAGGGCTTCAGGTGTGGGTAGCTGGCAAGGCTTCAGGTGTGGGTAGCCCGCAAGTCTTCAGGTGAGGGTAGCTGGCAATGCTTCAGGTGTGGGTAGCTGGAAAGGCTTCAGGTGTGGGTAGTTGGCAACCTTCCGGTGTGGGTAGCCGGCAAGGCTTCAGGTGTGGGTAGCCGGCAAGGCTTCAGGTCAGGGTAGCTGGCAACCTTCAGTCGTGGGTAGCCGGAAGGGCTTCAGGTGTGGGTATCCGGCAAGGCCAGTTGTGGGTAGCCATCAGGGCTTCAGTCGTGGGTAGCTGGCAACCTTCAGTCGTGGGGTAGCCGGCAGGACTTCAGGTGTGGGTAGCCGGCAGGGCTTCAGGTGTGGGTAGCCTGCAAGGCTTCAGGTGTGGGTAGCTGGCAGGGCTTCAGGTGTGGGTAGCTGGCAAACTTCAGTCGTGGGTAGCTGGCAACCTTCAGGTGTGGGTAGACGGCAAGCCTTCAGTCGTGGGTAGGCGGCAGGAATTCAGGTGTGGGTAGCCGGCAAGCCTTCAGGTGTGGGTAGCCGGCAAGACTTCAGGCGTGGGTAGCCGGCAAGATTTCAGGCGTGGGTAGCCGGCAGGGCTTCAGGCGTGGGTAGCCGGCAGGGCTTCAGGTGTGGGTAGCCGGCAAGCCTTCAGGTGTGGGTAGCCGGCAAGACTTCAGGCGTAGGTAGCCGGCAGGGCTTCAGGTGTGGGTAGCCGGCAAGCCTTCAGGTGTGGGTAGCCGGCAAGGCTTCAGGTGTGGGTAGCTGGCAAGGCTTCAGGTGTGGGTAGTTGGCAACCTTCAGGTGTGGGTAGTCGGCAAGGCTTCAGGTGTGGGTAGGTGGCAACCTTCAGGTGTGTGTAGCTGGCAAGGCTTCAGGTGTGGGTAGTTGGCAACCTTCAGGTGTGGGAAGCCGGCAAGGCTTCAGGTGTATGTAGTTGGCAACCCTCAGGTGTGGGTAGCCGGCAAGGCTTCAGTTGTGGGTAGTTGGCAAACTTCAGGTGTGGGTAGCTGGCAAGGCTTCAGGTGTGGGTAGTTGGCAACCTTCAGGTGTGGGTAGCCGGCAAGGCTTCAGGTGTGGGTAGTTGGCAACCCTCAGGTGTGGGTAGCTGTCAGGGCTTCAGGTGTGGGTAGCTGGCAAGGCTTCAGGTGTGGGTAGCCCGCAAGTCTTCAGGTGTGGGTAGTTGTCAACCTTTAGGTGTGGGTAGCCGGCAAGGCTTCAGGTGTGGGTAGCTGGAAAGGCTTCAGGTGTGGGTAGTTGGCAACCTTCCCGTGTGGGTAGCTGGCAATGCTTCAGGTGTGGGTAGTTTGCAACTTTCAGGTGTGGGTAGCCGGCAAGGCTTCAGGTGTGGGTAATTGGCAACCTTCAGGTGTGGGTAGATGGCAGGGCTTCAGGTGTGGGTAGCCGGCAACCTTCAGTCGTGGGTAGCTGGCAAGCCTTCAGGTGTGGGTAGCCGGCAGGGCTTCAGTTGTGGGTAGCCGGCAAGCCTTCAGGTGTGGGTAGTTGGCAACCTTCAGTCGTGGGTAGCCGGCAGGGCTTCAGGTCTGGGTAGCCGGCAGGGTTTCAGGTGTGGGTAGCTAGCAACCTTCAGTCGTGGGTAGCCGGCAGGGCTTCAGGTGTGGGTAACCGGCAAGGCTTCAGTTGTGGGTAGCCGTCAGGGCTTCAGTCGTGGGTAGCTGGCATCCTTCAGTCGTGGGTAGCAAGCAGGACTTCAGGTGTGGGTAGCCTGCAAGGCTTCAGGTGTGGGTAGCTGGCAGGGCTTCAGGTGTGGGTAGCTGGCAAACTTCAGTCGTGGGTAGCTGGCAACCTTCAGGTGTGGGTAGACGGCAAGCCTTCAGTCGTGGGTAGGCGGCAGGAATTCAGGTGTGGGTAGCCGGCAAGCCTTCAGGTGTGGGTAGCCGGCAAGACTTCAGGCGTGGGTAGCCGGCAAGATTTCAGGCGTGGGTAGCCGGCAGGGCTTCAGGCGTGGGTAGCCGGCAGGGCTTCAGGTGTGGGTAGCCGGCAAGCCTTCAGGTGTGGGTAGTTGGCAACATTCAGGTGTGGGTAGATGGCAGGGCTTCAGGTGTGGGTAGCCGGCAAGGCTTCAGTTGTGGGTAGTTGGCAACCTTCAGTCGTGGGTAGCCGGCAGGGCTTCAGGTGTGGGTAGGCGGCAAGCCCTCAGGTGTGGGTAGCCGGCAAGACTTCAGGCGTGGGTAGCCGGCAGGGCTTCAGGTGTGGGTAGCCGGCAAGCCTTCAGGTGTGGGTAGCCGGCAAGACTTCAGGCGTGGTAGCCGGCAGGGCTTCAGGTGTGGGTAGCCGGCAAGCCTTCAGGTGTGGGTAGCCGGCAAGGCTTCAGGTGTGGGTAGCCGGCAAGGCTTCAGGTGTGGGTAGCCGGCAGGGCTTCAGGTGTGGGTAGTTGGCAACTTTCAGGTGTGGGTAGCTGGCAAGGCTTCAGGTGTGGGTAGTTGTCAAACTTCAATGTGGGTAGCCGGCAAGGCTTCAGGTGTATGTAGTTGGCAACCTTCAGGTGTGGGTAGCTGGCAAGGCTTCAGGTGTGGGTAGATGGCAACCTTCACGTGTGGGTAGCCGGCAAGTCTTCAGGTGTGGGTAGCTGTCAGGGCTTCAGGTGTGGGTAGCTGGCAAGGCTTCAGGTGTGGGTAGCCCGCAAGTCTTCAGGTGAGGGTAGCTGGCAATGCTTCAGGTGTGGGTAGCTGGAAAGGCTTCAGGTGTGGGTAGTTGGCAACCTTCCGGTGTGGGTAGCCGGCAAGGCTTCAGGTGTGGGTAGCCGGCAAGGCTTCAGGTCAGGGTAGCTGGCAACCTTCAGTCGTGGGTAGCCGGAAGGGCTTCAGGTGTGGGTATCCGGCAAGGCCAGTTGTGGGTAGCCGTCAGGGCTTCAGTCGTGGGTAGCTGGCAACCTTCAGTCGTGGGGTAGCCGGCAGGACTTCAGGTGTGGGTAGCCGGCAGGGCTTCAGGTGTGGGTAGCCTGCAAGGCTTCAGGTGTGGGTAGCTGGCAGGGCTTCAGGTGTGGGTAGCTGGCAAACTTCAGTCGTGGGTAGCTGGCAACCTTCAGGTGTGGGTAGACGGCAAGCCTTCAGTCGTGGGTAGGCGGCAGGAATTCAGGTGTGGGTAGCCGGCAAGCCTTCAGGTGTGGGTAGCCGGCAAGACTTCAGGCGTGGGTAGCCGGCAAGATTTCAGGCGTGGGTAGCCGGCAGGGCTTCAGGCGTGGGTAGCCGGCAGGGCTTCAGGTGTGGGTAGCCGGCAAGCCTTCAGGTGTGGGTAGCCGGCAAGACTTCAGGCGTAGGTAGCCGGCAGGGCTTCAGGTGTGGGTAGCCGGCAAGCCTTCAGGTGTGGGTAGCCGGCAAGGCTTCAGGTGTGGGTAGCTGGCAAGGCTTCAGGTGTGGGTAGTTGGCAACCTTCAGGTGTGGGTAGTCGGCAAGGCTTCAGGTGTGGGTAGGTGGCAACCTTCAGGTGTGTGTAGCTGGCAAGGCTTCAGGTGTGGGTAGTTGGCAACCTTCAGGTGTGGGAAGCCGGCAAGGCTTCAGGTGTATGTAGTTGGCAACCCTCAGGTGTGGGTAGCCGGCAAGGCTTCAGTTGTGGGTAGTTGGCAAACTTCAGGTGTGGGTAGCTGGCAAGGCTTCAGGTGTGGGTAGTTGGCAACCTTCAGGTGTGGGTAGCCGGCAAGGCTTCAGGTGTGGGTAGTTGGCAACCCTCAGGTGTGGGTAGCTGTCAGGGCTTCAGGTGTGGGTAGCTGGCAAGGCTTCAGGTGTGGGTAGCCCGCAAGTCTTCAGGTGTGGGTAGTTGTCAACCTTTAGGTGTGGGTAGCCGGCAAGGCTTCAGGTGTGGGTAGCTGGAAAGGCTTCAGGTGTGGGTAGTTGGCAACCTTCCGGTGTGGGTAGCTGGCAATGCTTCAGGTGTGGGTAGTTTGCAACTTTCAGGTGTGGGTAGCCGGCAAGGCTTCAGGTGTGGGTAATTGGCAACCTTCAGGTGTGGGTAGATGGCAGGGCTTCAGGTGTGGGTAGCCGGCAACCTTCAGTCGTGGGTAGCTGGCAAGCCTTCAGGTGTGGGTAGCCGGCAGGGCTTCAGTTGTGGGTAGCCGGCAAGCCTTCAGGTGTGGGTAGTTGGCAACCTTCAGTCGTGGGTAGCCGGCAGGGCTTCAGGTCTGGGTAGCCAGCAGGGTTTCAGGTGTGGGTAGCTAGCAACCTTCAGTCGTGGGTAGCCGGCAGGGCTTCAGGTGTGGGTAACCGGCAAGGCTTCAGTTGTGGGTAGCCGTCAGGGCTTCAGTCGTGGGTAGCTGGCATCCTTCAGTCGTGGGTAGCAAGCAGGACTTCAGGTGTGGGTAGCCTGCAAGGCTTCAGGTGTGGGTAGCTGGCAGGGCTTCAGGTGTGGGTATCTGGCAAACTTCAGTCGTGGGTAGCTGGCAACCTTCAGGAGTGGGTAGACGGCAAGCCTTCAGTCGTGGGTAGCCGGCAGGACTTCAGGCGTGGGTAGCCGGCAGGGCTTCAGGTGTGGGTAGACGGCAAGCCTTCAGGTGTGGGTAGCCGGCAAGACTTCAGGCGTGGTAGCCGGCAGGGCTTCAGGTGTGGGTAGCCGGCAAGCCTTCAGGTGTGGGTAGCCGGCAAGACTTCAGGCGTGGTAGCCGGCAGGGCTTCAGGTGTGGGTAGCCGGCAAGCCTTCAGGTGTGGGTAGCCGGCAAGGCTTCAGGTGTGGGTAGCCGGCAGGGCTTCAGGTGTGGGTAGTTGCCAACTTTCAGGTGTGGGTAGCTGGCAAGGCTTCAGGTGTGGGTAGTTGTCAACCTTCAATGTGGGTAGCCGGCAAGGCTTCAGGTGTATATAGTTGGCAACCCTCAGGTGTGGGTAGCCGGCAAGGCTTCAGGTGTGGGTAGTTGGCAACCTTCAGGTGTGGGTAGCTGGCAAGGCTTCAGGTGTGGGTAGATGGCAACCTTCACGTGTGGGTAGCCGGCAAGTCTTCAGGTGTGGGTAGTTGGTAACTCTCAGGTGTGGGTAGCTGTCAGGGCTTCAGGTGTGGGTAGCTGGCAATGCTTCAGGTGTGGGTAGCCCGCAAGTCTTCAGGTGAGGGTAGCTGGCAAGGCTTCAGGTGTGGGTAGCTGGAAAGGCTTCAGGTGTGGGTAGTTGGCAACCTTCCGGTGTGGGTAGCCGGCAGGGCTTCAGGTGTGGGTAGCCGGCAAGCCTTCAGGTGTATGTAGTTGGCAACCCTCAGGTGTGGGTAGCCGGCAAGGCTTCAGGTGTGGGTAGTTGGCAAACTTCAGGTGTGGGTAGCTGGCAAGGCTTCAGGTGTGGTTAGTTGGCAACCTTCAGGTGTGGGTAGCTGGCAAGGCTTCAGGTGTGAGTAGTTGGCAGGGCTTCAGGTGTGGGTAGCTGGCAACCTTCAGGTGTGGGTAGACGACAAGCCTTCAGTCGTGGGTAGCCGGCAGGACTTCAGGCGTGGGTAGCCGGCAGGGCTTCAGGTGTGGGTAGCCGGCAAGCCTTCAGGTGTGGGTAGCCGGCAAGACTTCAGGCGTGGTAGCCGGCAGGGCTTCAGGTGTGGGTAGCCGGCAAGCATTCAGGTGTGGGTAGCCGGCAAGGCTTCAGGTGTGGGTAGGTGGCAACCTTCAGGTGTGTGTAGCTGGCAAGGCTTCAGGTGTGGGTAGTTGGCAACCTTCAGGTGTGGGAAGCCGGCAAGGCTTCAGGTGTATGTAGTTGGCAACCCTCAGGTGTGGGTAGCCGGCAAGGCTTCAGTTGTGGGTAGTTGGCAAACTTCAGGTGTGGGTAGCTGGCAAGGCTTCAGGTGTGGGTAGTTGGCAACCTTCAGGTGTGGGTAGCCGGCAAGGCTTCAGGTGTGGGTAGTTGGCAACCCTCAGGTGTGGGTAGCTGTCAGGGCTTCAGGTGTGGGTAGCTGGCAAGGCTTCAGGTGTGGGTAGCCCGCAAGTCTTCAGGTGTGGGTAGTTGTCAACCTTTAGGTGTGGGTAGCCGGCAAGGCTTCAGGTGTGGGTAGCTGGAAAGGCTTCAGGTGTGGGTAGTTGGCAACCTTCCGGTGTGGGTAGCTGGCAATGCTTCAGGTGTGGGTAGTTTGCAACTTTCAGGTGTGGGTAGCCGGCAAGGCTTCAGGTGTGGGTAATTGGCAACCTTCAGGTGTGGGTAGATGGCAGGGCTTCAGGTGTGGGTAGCCGGCAACCTTCAGTCGTGGGTAGCTGGCAAGCCTTCAGGTGTGGGTAGCCGGCAGGGCTTCAGTTGTGGGTAGCCGGCAAGCCTTCAGGTGTGGGTAGTTGGCAACCTTCAGTCGTGGGTAGCCGGCAGGGCTTCAGGTCTGGGTAGCCGGCAGGGTTTCAGGTGTGGGTAGCTAGCAACCTTCAGTCGTGGGTAGCCGGCAGGGCTTCAGGTGTGGGTAACCGGCAAGGCTTCAGTTGTGGGTAGCCGTCAGGGCTTCAGTCGTGGGTAGCTGGCATCCTTCAGTCGTGGGTAGCAAGCAGGACTTCAGGTGTGGGTAGCCTGCAAGGCTTCAGGTGTGGGTAGCTGGCAGGGCTTCAGGTGTGGGTGTCTGGCAAACTTCAGTCGTGGGTAGCTGGCAACCTTCAGGAGTGGGTAGACGGCAAGCCTTCAGTCGTGGGTAGCCGGCAGGACTTCAGGCGTGGGTAGCCGGCAGGGCTTCAGGTGTGGGTAGACGGCAAGCCTTCAGGTGTGGGTAGCCGGCAAGACTTCAGGCGTGGTAGCCGGCAGGGCTTCAGGTGTGGGTAGCCGGCAAGCCTTCAGGTGTGGGTAGCCGGCAAGACTTCAGGCGTGATAGCCGGCAGGGCTTCAGGTGTGGGTAGCCGGCAAGACTTCAGGCGTGGGTAGCCGGCAAGATTTCAGGCGTGGGTAGCCGGCAGGGCTTCAGGCGTGGGTAGCCGGCAGGGCTTCAGGTGTGGGTAGCCGGCAAGCCTTCAGGTGTGGGTAGTTGGCAACATTCAGGTGTGGGTAGATGGCAGGGCTTCAGGTGTGGGTAGCCGGCAAGGCTTCAGTTGTGGGTAGTTGGCAACCTTCAGTCGTGGGTAGCCGGCAGGGCTTCAAGTGTGGGTATGCGGCAAGCCTTCAGGTGTGGGTAGCCGGCAAGACTTCAGGCGTGGGTAGCCGGCAGGGCTTCAGGTGTGGGTAGCCGGCAAGCCTTCAGGTGTGGGTAGCCGGCAAGACTTCAGGCGTGGTAGCCGGCAGGGCTTCAGGTGTGGGTAGCCGGCAAGCCTTCAGGTGTGGGTAGCCGGCAAGGCTTCAGGTGTGGGTAGCCGGCAAGGCTTCAGGTGTGGGTAGCCGGCAGGGCTTCAGGTGTGGGTAGTTGGCAACTTTCAGGTGTGGGTAGCTGGCAAGGCTTCAGGTGTGGGTAGTTGTCAAACTTCAATGTGGGTAGCCGGCAAGGCTTCAGGTGTATGTAGTTGGCAACCTTCAGGTGTGGGTAGCTGGCAAGGCTTCAGGTGTGGGTAGATGGCAACCTTCACGTGTGGGTAGCCGGCAAGTCTTCAGGTGTGGGTAGCTGTCAGGGCTTCAGGTGTGGGTAGCTGGCAAGGCTTCAGGTGTGGGTAGCCCGCAAGTCTTCAGGTGAGGGTAGCTGGCAATGCTTCAGGTGTGGGTAGCTGGAAAGGCTTCAGGTGTGGGTAGTTGGCAACCTTCCGGTGTGGGTAGCCGGCAAGGCTTCAGGTGTGGGTAGCCGGCAAGGCTTCAGGTCAGGGTAGCTGGCAACCTTCAGTCGTGGGTAGCCGGAAGGGCTTCAGGTGTGGGTATCCGGCAAGGCCAGTTGTGGGTAGCCGTCAGGGCTTCAGTCGTGGGTAGCTGGCAACCTTCAGTCGTGGGGTAGCCGGCAGGACTTCAGGTGTGGGTAGCCGGCAGGGCTTCAGGTGTGGGTAGCCTGCAAGGCTTCAGGTGTGGGTAGCTGGCAGGGCTTCAGGTGTGGGTAGCTGGCAAACTTCAGTCGTGGGTAGCTGGCAACCTTCAGGTGTGGGTAGACGGCAAGCCTTCAGTCGTGGGTAGGCGGCAGGAATTCAGGTGTGGGTAGCCGGCAAGCCTTCAGGTGTGGGTAGCCGGCAAGACTTCAGGCGTGGGTAGCCGGCAAGATTTCAGGCGTGGGTAGCCGGCAGGGCTTCAGGCGTGGGTAGCCGGCAGGGCTTCAGGTGTGGGTAGCCGGCAAGCCTTCAGGTGTGGGTAGCCGGCAAGACTTCAGGCGTAGGTAGCCGGCAGGGCTTCAGGTGTGGGTAGCCGGCAAGCCTTCAGGTGTGGGTAGCCGGCAAGGCTTCAGGTGTGGGTAGCTGGCAAGGCTTCAGGTGTGGGTAGTTGGCAACCTTCAGGTGTGGGTAGTCGGCAAGGCTTCAGGTGTGGGTAGGTGGCAACCTTCAGGTGTGTGTAGCTGGCAAGGCTTCAGGTGTGGGTAGTTGGCAACCTTCAGGTGTGGGAAGCCGGCAAGGCTTCAGGTGTATGTAGTTGGCAACCCTCAGGTGTGGGTAGCCGGCAAGGCTTCAGTTGTGGGTAGTTGGCAAACTTCAGGTGTGGGTAGCTGGCAAGGCTTCAGGTGTGGGTAGTTGGCAACCTTCAGGTGTGGGTAGCCGGCAAGGCTTCAGGTGTGGGTAGTTGGCAACCCTCAGGTGTGGGTAGCTGTCAGGGCTTCAGGTGTGGGTAGCTGGCAAGGCTTCAGGTGTGGGTAGCCCGCAAGTCTTCAGGTGTGGGTAGTTGTCAACCTTTAGGTGTGGGTAGCCGGCAAGGCTTCAGGTGTGGGTAGCTGGAAAGGCTTCAGGTGTGGGTAGTTGGCAACCTTCCGGTGTGGGTAGCTGGCAATGCTTCAGGTGTGGGTAGTTTGCAACTTTCAGGTGTGGGTAGCCGGCAAGGCTTCAGGTGTGGGTAATTGGCAACCTTCAGGTGTGGGTAGATGGCAGGGCTTCAGGTGTGGGTAGCCGGCAACCTTCAGTCGTGGGTAGCTGGCAAGCCTTCAGGTGTGGGTAGCCGGCAGGGCTTCAGTTGTGGGTAGCCGGCAAGCCTTCAGGTGTGGGTAGTTGGCAACCTTCAGTCGTGGGTAGCCGGCAGGGCTTCAGGTCTGGGTAGCCAGCAGGGTTTCAGGTGTGGGTAGCTAGCAACCTTCAGTCGTGGGTAGCCGGCAGGGCTTCAGGTGTGGGTAACCGGCAAGGCTTCAGTTGTAGGTAGCCGTCAGGGCTTCAGTCGTGGGTAGCTGGCATCCTTCAGTCGTGGGTAGCAAGCAGGACTTCAGGTGTGGGTAGCCTGCAAGGCTTCAGGTGTGGGTAGCTGGCAGGGCTTCAGGTGTGGGTATCTGGCAAACTTCAGTCGTGGGTAGCTGGCAACCTTCAGGAGTGGGTAGACGGCAAGCCTTCAGTCGTGGGTAGCCGGCAGGACTTCAGGCGTGGGTAGCCGGCAGGGCTTCAGGTGTGGGTAGACGGCAAGCCTTCAGGTGTGGGTAGCCGGCAAGACTTCAGGCGTGGTAGCCGGCAGGGCTTCAGGTGTGGGTAGCCGGCAAGCCTTCAGGTGTGGGTAGCCGGCAAGACTTCAGGCGTGGTAGCCGGCAGGGCTTCAGGTGTGGGTAGCCGGCAAGCCTTCAGGTGTGGGTAGCCGGCAAGGCTTCAGGTGTGGGTAGCCGGCAGGGCTTCAGGTGTGGGTAGTTGCCAACTTTCAGGTGTGGGTAGCTGGCAAGGCTTCAGGTGTGGGTAGTTGTCAACCTTCAATGTGGGTAGCCGGCAAGGCTTCAGGTGTATGTAGTTGGCAACCCTCAGGTGTGGGTAGCCGGCAAGGCTTCAGGTGTGGGTAGTTGGCAACCTTCAGGTGTGGGTAGCTGGCAAGGCTTCAGGTGTGGGTAGATGGCAACCTTCACGTGTGGGTAGCCGGCAAGTCTTCAGGTGTGGGTAGTTGGTAACTCTCAGGTGTGGGTAGCTGTCAGGGCTTCAGGTGTGGGTAGCTGGCAAGGCTTCAGGTGTGGGTAGCCCGCAAGTCTTCAGGTGAGGGTAGCTGGCAAGGCTTCAGGTGTGGGTAGCTGGAAAGGCTTCAGGTGTGGGTAGTTGGCAACCTTCCGGTGTGGGTAGCCGGCAGGGCTTCAGGTGTGGGTAGCCGGCAAGCCTTCAGGTGTATGTAGTTGGCAACCCTCAGGTGTGGGTAGCCGGCAAGGCTTCAGGTGTGGGTAGTTGGCAAACTTCAGGTGTGGGTAGCTGGCAAGGCTTCAGGTGTGGTTAGTTGGCAACCTTCAGGTGTGGGTAGCTGGCAAAGCTTCAGGTGTGAGTAGTTGGCAGGGCTTCAGGTGTGGGTAGCTGGCAACCTTCAGGTGTGGGTAGACGACAAGCCTTCAGTCGTGGGTAGCCGGCAGGACTTCAGGCGTGGGTAGCCGGCAGGGCTTCAGGTGTGGGTAGCCGGCAAGCCTTCAGGTGTGGGTAGCCGGCAAGACTTCAGGCGTGGTAGCCGGCAGGGCTTCAGGTGTGGGTAGCCGGCAGGGCTTCAGGTGTGGGTAGCTGGCAAACTTCAGTCGTGGGTAGCTGGCAACCTTCAGGTGTGGGTAGACGGCAAGCCTTCAGTCGTGGGTAGGCGGCAGGAATTCAGGTGTGGGTAGCCGGCAAGCCTTCAGGTGTGGGTAGCCGGCAAGACTTCAGGCGTGGGTAGCCGGCAAGATTTCAGGCGTGGGTAGCCGGCAGGGCTTCAGGCGTGGGTAGCCGGCAGGGCTTCAGGTGTGGGTAGCCGGCAAGCCTTCAGGTGTGGGTAGCCGGCAAGACTTCAGGCGTAGGTAGCCGGCAGGGCTTCAGGTGTGGGTAGCCGGCAAGCCTTCAGGTGTGGGTAGCCGGCAAGGCTTCAGGTGTGGGTAGCTGGCAAGGCTTCAGGTGTGGGTAGTTGGCAACCTTCAGGTGTGGGTAGTCGGCAAGGCTTCAGGTGTGGGTAGGTGGCAACCTTCAGGTGTGTGTAGCTGGCAAGGCTTCAGGTGTGGGTAGTTGGCAACCTTCAGGTGTGGGAAGCCGGCAAGGCTTCAGGTGTATGTAGTTGGCAACCCTCAGGTGTGGGTAGCCGGCAAGGCTTCAGTTGTGGGTAGTTGGCAAACTTCAGGTGTGGGTAGCTGGCAAGGCTTCAGGTGTGGGTAGTTGGCAACCTTCAGGTGTGGGTAGCCGGCAAGGCTTCAGGTGTGGGTAGTTGGCAACCCTCAGGTGTGGGTAGCTGTCAGGGCTTCAGGTGTGGGTAGCTGGCAAGGCTTCAGGTGTGGGTAGCCCGCAAGTCTTCAGGTGTGGGTAGTTGTCAACCTTTAGGTGTGGGTAGCCGGCAAGGCTTCAGGTGTGGGTAGCTGGAAAGGCTTCAGGTGTGGGTAGTTGGCAACCTTCCGGTGTGGGTAGCTGGCAATGCTTCAGGTGTGGGTAGTTTGCAACTTTCAGGTGTGGGTAGCCGGCAAGGCTTCAGGTGTGGGTAATTGGCAACCTTCAGGTGTGGGTAGATGGCAGGGCTTCAGGTGTGGGTAGCCGGCAACCTTCAGTCGTGGGTAGCTGGCAAGCCTTCAGGTGTGGGTAGCCGGCAGGGCTTCAGTTGTGGGTAGCCGGCAAGCCTTCAGGTGTGGGTAGTTGGCAACCTTCAGTCGTGGGTAGCCGGCAGGGCTTCAGGTCTGGGTAGCCAGCAGGGTTTCAGGTGTGGGTAGCTAGCAACCTTCAGTCGTGGGTAGCCGGCAGGGCTTCAGGTGTGGGTAACCGGCAAGGCTTCAGTTGTAGGTAGCCGTCAGGGCTTCAGTCGTGGGTAGCTGGCATCCTTCAGTCGTGGGTAGCAAGCAGGACTTCAGGTGTGGGTAGCCTGCAAGGCTTCAGGTGTGGGTAGCTGGCAGGGCTTCAGGTGTGGGTATCTGGCAAACTTCAGTCGTGGGTAGCTGGCAACCTTCAGGAGTGGGTAGACGGCAAGCCTTCAGTCGTGGGTAGCCGGCAGGACTTCAGGCGTGGGTAGCCGGCAGGGCTTCAGGTGTGGGTAGACGGCAAGCCTTCAGGTGTGGGTAGCCGGCAAGACTTCAGGCGTGGTAGCCGGCAGGGCTTCAGGTGTGGGTAGCCGGCAAGCCTTCAGGTGTGGGTAGCCGGCAAGACTTCAGGCGTGGTAGCCGGCAGGGCTTCAGGTGTGGGTAGCCGGCAAGCCTTCAGGTGTGGGTAGCCGGCAAGGCTTCAGGTGTGGGTAGCCGGCAGGGCTTCAGGTGTGGGTAGTTGCCAACTTTCAGGTGTGGGTAGCTGGCAAGGCTTCAGGTGTGGGTAGTTGTCAACCTTCAATGTGGGTAGCCGGCAAGGCTTCAGGTGTATGTAGTTGGCAACCCTCAGGTGTGGGTAGCCGGCAAGGCTTCAGGTGTGGGTAGTTGGCAACCTTCAGGTGTGGGTAGCTGGCAAGGCTTCAGGTGTGGGTAGATGGCAACCTTCACGTGTGGGTAGCCGGCAAGTCTTCAGGTGTGGGTAGTTGGTAACTCTCAGGTGTGGGTAGCTGTCAGGGCTTCAGGTGTGGGTAGCTGGCAAGGCTTCAGGTGTGGGTAGCCCGCAAGTCTTCAGGTGAGGGTAGCTGGCAAGGCTTCAGGTGTGGGTAGCTGGAAAGGCTTCAGGTGTGGGTAGTTGGCAACCTTCCGGTGTGGGTAGCCGGCAGGGCTTCAGGTGTGGGTAGCCGGCAAGCCTTCAGGTGTATGTAGTTGGCAACCCTCAGGTGTGGGTAGCCGGCAAGGCTTCAGGTGTGGGTAGTTGGCAAACTTCAGGTGTGGGTAGCTGGCAAGGCTTCAGGTGTGGTTAGTTGGCAACCTTCAGGTGTGGGTAGCTGGCAAAGCTTCAGGTGTGAGTAGTTGGCAGGGCTTCAGGTGTGGGTAGCTGGCAACCTTCAGGTGTGGGTAGACGACAAGCCTTCAGTCGTGGGTAGCCGGCAGGACTTCAGGCGTGGGTAGCCGGCAGGGCTTCAGGTGTGGGTAGCCGGCAAGCCTTCAGGTGTGGGTAGCCGGCAAGACTTCAGGCGTGGTAGCCGGCAGGGCTTCAGGTGTGGGTAGCCGGCAAGCCTTCAGGTGTGGGTAGCCGGCAAGGCTTCAGGTGTGGGTAGGTGGCAACCTTCAGGTGTGTGTAGCTGGCAAGGCTTCAGGTGTGGGTAGTTGGCAACCTTCAGGTGTGGGAAGCCGGCAAGGCTTCAGGTGTATGTAGTTGGCAACCCTCAGGTGTGGGTAGCCGGCAAGGCTTCAGTTGTGGGTAGTTGGCAAACTTCAGGTGTGGGTAGCTGGCAAGGCTTCAGGTGTGGGTAGTTGGCAACCTTCAGGTGTGGGTAGCCGGCAAGGCTTCAGGTGTGGGTAGTTGGCAACCCTCAGGTGTGGGTAGCTGTCAGGGCTTCAGGTGTGGGTAGCTGGCAAGGCTTCAGGTGTGGGTAGCCCGCAAGTCTTCAGGTGTGGGTAGTTGTCAACCTTTAGGTGTGGGTAGCCGGCAAGGCTTCAGGTGTGGGTAGCTGGAAAGGCTTCAGGTGTGGGTAGTTGGCAACCTTCCGGTGTGGGTAGCTGGCAATGCTTCAGGTGTGGGTAGTTTGCAACTTTCAGGTGTGGGTAGCCGGCAAGGCTTCAGGTGTGGGTAATTGGCAACCTTCAGGTGTGGGTAGATGGCAGGGCTTCAGGTGTGGGTAGCCGGGAACCTTCAGTCGTGGGTAGCTGGCAAGCCTTCAGGTGTGGGTAGCCGGCAGGGCTTCAGTTGTGGGTAGCCGGCAAGCCTTCAGGTGTGGGTAGTTGGCAACCTTCAGTCGTGGGTAGCCGGCAGGGCTTCAGGTCTGGGTAGCCGGCAGGGTTTCAGGTGTGGGTAGCTAGCAACCTTCAGTCGTGGGTAGCCGGCAGGGCTTCAGGTGTGGGTAACCGGCAAGGCTTCAGTTGTGGGTAGCCGTCAGGGCTTCAGTCGTGGGTAGCTGGCATCCTTCAGTCGTGGGTAGCAAGCAGGACTTCAGGTGTGGGTAGCCTGCAAGGCTTCAGGTGTGGGTAGCTGGCAGGGCTTCAGGTGTGGGTATCTGGCAAACTTCAGTCGTGGGTAGCTGGCAACCTTCAGGAGTGGGTAGACGGCAAGCCTTCAGTCGTGGGTAGCCGGCAGGACTTCAGGCGTGGGTAGCCGGCAGGGCTTCAGGTGTGGGTAGACGGCAAGCCTTCAGGTGTGGGTAGCCGGCAAGACTTCAGGCGTGGTAGCCGGCAGGGCTTCAGGTGTGGGTAGCCGGCAAGCCTTCAGGTGTGGGTAGCCGGCAAGACTTCAGGCGTGATAGCCGGCAGGGCTTCAGGTGTGGGTAGCCGGCAAGCCTTCAGGTGTGGGTAGCCGGCAAGGCTTCAGGTGTGGGTAGCCGGCAGGGCTTCAGGTGTGGGTAGTTGCCAACTTTCAGGTGTGGGTAGCTGGCAAGGCTTCAGGTGTGAGTAGTTGGCAGGGCTTCAGGTGTGGGTAGCTGGCAACCTTCAGGTGTGGGTAGACGACAAGCCTTCAGTCGTGGGTAGCCGGCAGGACTTCAGGCGTGGGTAGCCGGCAGGGCTTCAGGTGTGGGTAGCCGGCAAGCCTTCAGGTGTGGGTAGCCGGCAAGACTTCAGGCGTGGTAGCCGGCAGGGCTTCAGGTGTGGGTAGCCGGCAAGCCTTCAGGTGTGGGTAGCCGGCAAGGCTTCAGGTGTGGGTAGGTGGCAACCTTCAGGTGTGTGTAGCTGGCAAGGCTTCAGGTGTGGGTAGTTGGCAACCTTCAGGTGTGGGAAGCCGGCAAGGCTTCAGGTGTATGTAGTTGGCAACCCTCAGGTGTGGGTAGCCGGCAAGGCTTCAGTTGTGGGTAGTTGGCAAACTTCAGGTGTGGGTAGCTGGCAAGGCTTCAGGTGTGGGTAGTTGGCAACCTTCAGGTGTGGGTAGCCGGCAAGGCTTCAGGTGTGGGTAGTTGGCAACCCTCAGGTGTGGGTAGCTGTCAGGGCTTCAGGTGTGGGTAGCTGGCAAGGCTTCAGGTGTGGGTAGCCCGCAAGTCTTCAGGTGTGGGTAGTTGTCAACCTTTAGGTGTGGGTAGCCGGCAAGGCTTCAGGTGTGGGTAGCTGGAAAGGCTTCAGGTGTGGGTAGTTGGCAACCTTCCGGTGTGGGTAGCTGGCAATGCTTCAGGTGTGGGTAGTTTGCAACTTTCAGGTGTGGGTAGCCGGCAAGGCTTCAGGTGTGGGTAATTGGCAACCTTCAGGTGTGGGTAGATGGCAGGGCTTCAGGTGTGGGTAGCCGGGAACCTTCAGTCGTGGGTAGCTGGCAAGCCTTCAGGTGTGGGTAGCCGGCAGGGCTTCAGTTGTGGGTAGCCGGCAAGCCTTCAGGTGTGGGTAGTTGGCAACCTTCAGTCGTGGGTAGCCGGCAGGGCTTCAGGTCTGGGTAGCCGGCAGGGTTTCAGGTGTGGGTAGCTAGCAACCTTCAGTCGTGGGTAGCCGGCAGGGCTTCAGGTGTGGGTAACCGGCAAGGCTTCAGTTGTGGGTAGCCGTCAGGGCTTCAGTCGTGGGTAGCTGGCATCCTTCAGTCGTGGGTAGCAAGCAGGACTTCAGGTGTGGGTAGCCTGCAAGGCTTCAGGTGTGGGTAGCTGGCAGGGCTTCAGGTGTGGGTATCTGGCAAACTTCAGTCGTGGGTAGCTGGCAACCTTCAGGAGTGGGTAGACGGCAAGCCTTCAGTCGTGGGTAGCCGGCAGGACTTCAGGCGTGGGTAGCCGGCAGGGCTTCAGGTGTGGGTAGACGGCAAGCCTTCAGGTGTGGGTAGCCGGCAAGACTTCAGGCGTGGTAGCCGGCAGGGCTTCAGGTGTGGGTAGCCGGCAAGCCTTCAGGTGTGGGTAGCCGGCAAGACTTCAGGCGTGATAGCCGGCAGGGCTTCAGGTGTGGGTAGCCGGCAAGCCTTCAGGTGTGGGTAGCCGGCAAGGCTTCAGGTGTGGGTAGCCGGCAGGGCTTCAGGTGTGGGTAGTTGCCAACTTTCAGGTGTGGGTAGCTGGCAAGGCTTCAGGTGTGGGTAGTTGTCAACCTTCAATGTGGGTAGCCGGCAAGGCTTCAGGTGTATGTAGTTGGCAACCCTCAGGTGTGGGTAGCCGGCAAGGCTTCAGGTGTGGGTAGTTGGCAACCTTCAAGTGTGGGTAGCTGGCAAGGCTTCAGGTGTGGGTAGATGGCAACCTTCACGTGTGGGTAGCCGGCAAGTCTTCAGGTGTGGGTAGTTGGTAACTCTCAGGTGTGGGTAGCTGTCAGGGCTTCAGGTGTGGGTAGCTGGCAAGGCTTCAGGTGTGGGTAGCCCGCAAGTCTTCAGGTGAGGGTAGCTGGCAAGGCTTCAGGTGTGGGTAGCTGGAAAGGCTTCAGGTGTGGGTAGTTGGCAACCTTCCGGTGTGGGTAGCCGGCAGGGCTTCAGGTGTGGGTAGCCGGCAAGCCTTCAGGTGTATGTAGTTGGCAACCCTCAGGTGTGGGTAGCCGGCAAGGCTTCAGGTGTGGGTAGTTGGCAAACTTCAGGTGTGGGTAGCTGGCAATGCTTCAGGTGTGGGTAGCTGGAAAGGCTTCAGGTGTGGGTAGTTGGCAACCTTCCAGTGTGGGTAGCCGGCAAGGCTTCAGGTGTGGGTAGTTGGCAACCTTCAGGTGTGGGTAGCCGGCAAGGCTTCAGGTCAGGGTAGCTGGCAACCTTCAGTCGTGGGTAGCCGGAAGGGCTTCAGGTGTGGGTATCCGGCAAGGCTTCAGTTGTGGGTAGCCGTCAGGGCTTCAGTCGTGGGTAGCTGGCAACCTTCAGTCGTGGGGTAGCCGGCAGGACTTCAGGTGTGGGTAGCCGGCAGGGCTTCAGGTGTGGGTAGCCTTCAAGGCTTCAGGTGTGGGTAGCTGGCAGGGCTTCAGGTGTGGGTAGCTGGCAAACTTCAGTCGTGGGTAGCTGGCAACCTTCAGGTGTGGGTAGACGGCAAGCCTTCAGTCGTGGGTAGGCGGCAGTAATTCAGGTGTGGGTAGCCGGCAAGCCTTCAGGTGTGGGTAGCCGGCAAGACTTCAGGCGTGGGTAGCCGGCAAGACTTCAGGCGTGGGTAGCCGGCAGGGCTTCAGGTGTGGGTAGCCGGCAAGCCTTCAGATAGATAGATAGATAGATAGATACTTTATTCATCCCCAAGGGGAAATTCAATGTTCCTCCAGTATGATATCACATAAACACAAGACAGACCAAGACTAACTGACCAAAAAAAACCACATAATTATAACATACAGTTCCAAGACTAACTGACCAAAAAAACCACATAATTATAACATACAGTTACAACAGTGCAAAGCAATACCATAATTTGATAAGAGCAGACCATGGGCACGGTAAAAAAAAGTCTCAAAGTCCCAGATAGCCCATCATCTCACGCAGATGGCAGAAGGAAGAAACCTCCAACGTGGCAAAACTTCCCGATGCAGCCTCTGGAAGCACCCGAGCACAGCCAACTGTGAGTCCGTCCGAAAACTTCCGACAACTTCGTGCCTCCGACCAGCCCTCCGACACCGAGCACCGAGCACCATCTCTGCCGAGTGCTTCAACCCCGGCTCCGGCCACCAAGCAACAGGCAAAGCCGAGGATTCGGGGCCTTCCTCTCTGGAGATCTCTCTGATCGCTCAGTAGCAGCGTCAGCAGCACAGGCATGTCAGAAGTTTCGCCAGATGTTCCTCCGTGCTTCACACATCCGTCTCAATCAAATCAGGATTGTGCACGGCCCCTACTTACAGATAACGGATATTCCTTACTGGAGTGGCCGCTGTGCCCTGCGTCGTCGCGCCGCCATCTTGATGTACTTGATGTACATCTTGGTGTGGGTAGTTGGCAACATTCAGGTGTGGGTAGATGGCAGGGCTTCAGGTGTGGGTAGCCGGCAAGGCTTCAGTTGTGGGTAGTTGGCAACCTTCAGTCGTGGGTAGCCGGCAGGGCTTCAGGTGTGGGTAGCCGGCAAGCCTTCAGGTGTGGGTAGCCGGCAAGACTTCAGGCGTGGGTAGCCGGCAGGGCTTCAGGTGTGGGTAGCCGGCAAGCCTTCAGGTGTGGGTAGCCGGCAAGACTTCAGGCGTGGGTAGCCGGTAGGGCTTCAGGTGTGGGTAGCCGGCAAGCCTTCAGGTGTGGGTAGCCGGCAAGGCTTCAGGTGTGGGTAGCTGGCAAGGCTTCAGGTGTGGGTAGTTGGCAACCTTCAGGTGTGGGTAGTCGGCAAGGCTTCAGGTGTGGGTAGTTGGCAACCTTCAGGTGTGGGTAGCAGGCAAGGCTTCAGGTGTGGGTAGTTGGCAACCTTCAGGTGTGGGAAGCCTGCAAGGCTTCAGGTGTATGTAGTTGGCAACCCTCAGGTGTGGGTAGCCGGCAAGGCTTCAGGTGTGGGTAGTTGGCAAACTTCAGCTGTGGGTAGCTGGCAAGGCTTCAGGTGTGGGTAGTTGGCAACCTTCAGGTGTGGGTAGCCGGCAAGGCTTCAGGTGTGGGTAGTTGGCAACCCTCAGGTGTGGGTAGCTGTCAGGGCTTCAGGTGTGGGTAGCTGGCAAGGCTTCAGGTGTGGGTAGCCCGCAAGTCTTCAGGTGTGGGTAGTTGTCAACCTTTAGGTGTGGGTAGCCGGCAAGGCTTCAGGTGTGGGTAGCTGGAAAGGCTTCAGGTGTGGGTAGTTGGCAACCTTCCGGTGTGGGTAGCTGGCAAGGCTTCAGGTGTGGGTAGTTTGCAACTTTCAGGTGTGGGTAGCCGGCAAGGCTTCAGGTGTGGGTAATTGGCAACCTTCAGGTGTGGGTAAATGGCAGGGCTTCAGGTGTGGGTAGCCGGCAACCTTCAGTCGTGGGTAGCTGGCAAGCCTTCAGGTGTGGGTAGCCGGCAAACTTCAGGTGTGGGTAGCTGGCAAGGCTTCAGGTGTGGTTAGTTGGCAACCTTCAGGTGTGGGTAGCTGGCAAGGCTTCAGGTGTGAGTAGTTGGCAGGGCTTCAGGTGTGGGTAGCTGGCAAACTTCAGTCGTGGGTAGCTGGCAACCTTCAGGTGTGGGTAGACGCCAAGCCTTCAGTCGTGGGTAGCCGGCAGGACTTCAGGCGTGGGTAGCCGGCAGGGCTTCAGGTGTGGGTAGCCGGCAAGCCTTCAGGTGTGGGTAGCCGGCAAGACTTCAGGCGTGGTAGCCGGCAGGGCTTCAGGTGTGGGTAGCCGGCAAGCCTTCAGGTGTGGGTAGCCGGCAAGGCTTCAGGTGTGGGTAGCCGGCAGGGCTTCAGGTGTGGGTAGTTGGCAACTTTCAGGTGTGGGTAGCTGGCAAGGCTTCAGGTGTGGGTAGTTGTCAAACTTCAATGTGGGTAGCCGGCAAGGCTTCAGGTGTATGTAGTTGGCAACCTTCAGGTGTGGGTAGCCGGCAAGGCTTCAGGTGTGGGTAGATGGCAACCTTCACGTGTGGGTAGCCGGCAAGTCTTCAGGTGTGGGTAGTTGGTAACTCTCAGGTGTGGGTAGCTGTCAGGGCTTCAGGTGTGGGTAGCTGGCAAGGCTTCAGGTGTGGGTAGCCCGCAAGTCTTCAGGTGAGGGTAGCTGGCAATGCTTCAGGTGTGGGTAGCCGGCAAGGCTTCAGGTGTGGGTAGTTGGCAACCTTCAGGTGTGGGTAGCTGGCAGGGCTTCAGGTGTGAGTAGCCGGCAAGCCTTCAGGTCAGGGTAGCTGGCAACCTTCAGTCGTGGGTAGCCGGAAGGGCTTCAGGTGTGGGTATCCGGCAAGGCTTCAGTTGTGGGTAGCCGTCAGGGCTTCAGTCGTGGGTAGCTGGCAACCTTCAGTCGTGGGGTAGCCGGCAGGACTTCAGGTGTGGGTAGCCGGCAGGGCTTCAGGTGTGGGTAGCCTGCAAGGCTTCAGGTGTGGGTAGCTGGCAGGGCTTCAGGTGTGGGTAGCTGGCAAACTTCAGTCGTGGGTAGCTGGCAACCTTCAGGTGTGGGTAGACGGCAAGCCTTCAGTCGTGGGTAGGCGGCAGTAATTCAGGTGTGGGTAGCCGGCGAGCCTTCAGGTGTGGGTTGCCGGCAAGACTTCAGGCGTGGGTAGCCGGCAAGACTTCAGGCGTGGGTAGCCGGCAGGGCTTCAGGTGTGGGTAGCCGGCAAGCCTTCAGGTGTGGGTAGTTGGCAACATTCAGGTGTGGGTAGATGGCAGGGCTTCAGGTGTGGGTAGCCGGCAAGGCTTCAGTTGTGGGTAGTTGGCAACCTTCAGTCGTGGGTAGCCGGCAGGGCTTCAGGTGTGGGTAGCCGGCAAGCCTTCAGGTGTGGGTAGCCGGCAAGACTTCAGGCGTGGGTAGCTGGCAGGGCTTCAGGTGTGGGTAGCCGGCAAGCCTTCAGGTGTGGGTAGCCGGCAAGACTTCAGGTGTGGGTAGTTGGCAACCTTCAGGTGTGGGTAGCTGGCAAGGCTTCAGGTGTGGGTAGTTGGCAACCTTCAGGTGTGGGAAGCCGGCAAGGCTTCAGGTGTATGTAGTTGGCAACCCTCAGGTGTGGGTAGCCGGCAAGGCTTCAGGTGTGGGTAGTTGGCAAACTTCAGCTGTGGGTAGCTGGCAAGGCTTCAGGTGTGGGTAGTTGGCAACCTTCAGGTGTGGGTAGCCGGCAAGGCTTCAGGTGTGGGTAGTTGGCAACCCTCAGGTGTGGGTAGCTGTCAGGGCTTCAGGTGTGGGTAGCTGGCAAGGCTTCAGGTGTGGGTAGCCCGCAAGTCTTCAGGTGTGGGTAGTTGTCAACCTTTAGGTGTGGGTAGCCGGCAAGGCTTCAGGTGTGGGTAGCTGGAAAGGCTTCAGGTGTGGGTAGTTGGCAACCTTCCGGTGTGGGTAGCTGGCAAGGCTTCAGGTGTGGGTAGTTTGCAACTTTCAGGTGTGGGTAGCTGGCAAGGCTTCAGGTGTGGGTAATTGGCAACTTTCAGGTGTGGGTAGATGGCAGGCCTTCAGGTGTGGGTAGCCGGCAACCTTCAGTCGTGGGTAGCTGGCAAGCCTTCAGGTGTGGGTAGCCGGCAAGGCTTCAGTTGTGGGTAGCTGGCAACCTTCAGTCGTGGGTAGCCGGCAGGGCTTCAGGTCTGGGTAGCCAGCAGGGTTTCAGGTGTGGGTAGCTAGCAACCTTCAGTCGTGGGTAGCCGGCAGGGTTTCAGGTGTGGGTAACCGGCAAGGCTTCAGTTGTGGGTAGCCGTCAGGGCTTCAGTCGTGGGTAGCTGGCAACCTTCAGTCGTGGGTAGCAAGCAGGACTTCAGGTGTGGGTAGCCTGCAAGGCTTCAGGTGTGGGTAGCTGGCAGGGCTTCAGGTGTGGGTATCTGGCAAACTTCAGTCGTGGGTAGCTGGCAACCTTCAGGAGTGGGTAGACGGCAAGCCTTCAGTCGTGGGTAGCCGGCAGGACTTCAGGCGTGGGTAGCCGGCAGGGCTTCAGGTGTGGGTAGCCGGCAAGCCTTCAGGTGTGGGTAGCCGGCAAGACTTCAGGCGTGGTAGCCGGCAGGGCTTCAGGTATGGGTAGCCGGCAAGACTTCAGGCGTGGTAGCCGGCAGGGCTTCAGGTGTGGGTAGCCGGCAAGCCTTCAGGTGTGGGTAGCCGGCAAGGCTTCAGGTGTGGGTAGCCGGCAGGGCTTCAGGTGTGGGTAGTTGGCAACTTTCAGGTGTGGGTAGCTGGCAAGGCTTCAGGTGTGGGTAGTTGTCAACCTTCAATGTGGGTAGCCGGCAAGGCTTCAGGTGTGGGTAGCCGGCAAGCCTTCAGGTGTGGGTAGCCGGCAAGACTTCAGGTGTGGGTAGCCGGCAAGACTTCAGGCGTGGTAGCCGGCAGGGCTTCAGGTGTGGGTAGCCGGCAAGCCTTCAGGTGTGGGTAGCCGGCAAGGCTTCAGGTGTGGGTAGCCGGCAGGGCTTCAGGTGTGGGTAGTTGGCAACTTTCAGGTGTGGGTAGCTGGCAAGGCTTCAGGTGTGGGTAGTTGTCAACCTTCAATGTGGGTAGCCGGCAAGGCTTCAGGTGTATGTAGTTGGCAACCCTCAGGTGTGGGTAGCCGGCAAGGCTTCAGGTGTGGGTAGTTGGCAACCTTCAGGTGTGGGTAGCTGGCAAGGCTTCAGGTGTGGGTAGATGGCAACCTTCACGTGTGGGTAGCCGGCAAGTCTTCAGGTGTGGGTAGTTGGTAACTCTCAGGTGTGGGTAGCTGTCAGGGCTTCAGGTGTGGGTAGCTGGCAAGGCTTCAGGTGTGGGTAGCCCGCAAGTCTTCAGGTGAGGGTAGCTGGCAAGGCTTCAGGTGTGGGTAGCTGGAAAGGCTTCAGGTGTGGGTAGTTGGCAACCTTCCGGTGTGGGTAGCCGGCAAGCCTTCAGGTGTGGGTAGCCGGCAAGGCTTCAGTTGTGGGTAGCCGGCAAGGCTTCAGTTGTGGGTAGCTGGCAAGTCTTCAGGTGTGGGTAGTTGGCAACCTTCAGGTGTGGGTAGCCGGCAAGGCTTCAGGTGTGGGTGGCCGGCAAGGCTACAGGTGTGGGTAGCTGGCAAGGCTTCAGGTGTGGGTAGTTGGCAACCTTCAGGTGTGGGTAGCCGGCAAGGCTTCAGGTGTGGGTGGCCGGCAAGGCTTCAGGTGTGGGTAGCTGGCAAGGCTTCAGTTGTGGGTAGCTGGCAAGGCTTCAGGTGTGGGTAGTTGGCAACCTTCAGGTGTGCGTACCCGGCAAGCCTTCAGGTGTGGGTAGCTGGCAAGGCTTCAGGTGTGGTTAGCCGGCAAGGCTTCAGGTGTGGGTAGCAGGCAAGGCTTCTGGTGTGGGTAGCTGGCAACCTTCAGTCGTGGGTAGCTGGCAAGCCTTCAGGTGTGGGTAGCCGGCAAGGCTTCAGGTGTGGGTAGCCGGCAAGGCTTCAGGTGTGGGTAGCCGGCAAGGCTTCAGGTGTGGGTAGTTGGCAACCTTCAGGTGTGGGTAGCTGGCAAGCCTTCAGGTGTGGTTAGCCGGCAAGGCTTCAGGTGTGGGTAGCCGGCAAGGCTTCAGGTGTGGGTAGTTGGCAACCTTCAGGTGTCGGTAGCTGGCAAGGCTTCAGGTGTGGTTAGCCGGCAAGGCTTCAGGTGTGGGTAGCCGGCAAGGCTTCTGGTGTGGGTAGCTGGCAAGTCTTCAGGTGTGGGTAGCTGTCAGGGCTTCAGGTGTGGGTAGCTGGCAAGTCTTCAGGTGTGGGTAGCTGTCAGGGCTTCAGGTGTGGGTAGCTGGCAAGGCTTCAGGTGTGGGTAGCCCGCAAGTCTTCAGGTGAGGGTAGCTGGCAATGCTTCAGGTGTGGGTAGCTGGAAAGGCTTCAGGTGTGGGTAGCTGGCAAGGCTTCAGGTGTGGGTAGCCCGCAAGTCTTCAGGTGAGGGTAGCCGGCAAGCCTTCAGGTGTGGGTAGCCGGCAAGACTTCAGGCGTGGGTAGCCGGCAAGACTTCAGGCGTGGGTAGCCGGCAGGGCTTCAGGCGTGGGTAGCCGGCAGGGCTTCAGGTGTGGGTAGCCGGCAAGCCTTCAGGTGTGGGTAGTTGGCAACATTCAGGTGTGGGTAGATGGCAGGGCTTCAGGTGTGGGTAGCCGGCAAGGCTTCAGTTGTGGGTAGTTGGCAACCTTCAGTCGTGGGTAGCCGGCAGGGCTTCAGGTGTAGGTAGCCGGCAAGCCTTCAGGTGTGGGTAGCCGGCAAGACTTCAGGCGTGGGTAGCCGGCAGGGCTTCAGGTGTGGGTAGCCGGCAAGCCTTCAGGTGTGGGTAGCCGGCAAGACTTCAGGCGTAGGTAGCCGGCAGGGCTTCAGGTGTGGGTAGCCGGCAAGCCTTCAGGTGTGGGTAGCCGGCAAGGCTTCAGGTGTGGGTAGCTGGCAAGGCTTCAGGTGTGGGTAGTTGGCAACCTTCAGGTGTGGGTAGTCGGCAAGGCTTCAGGTGTGGGTAGTTGGCAACCTTCAGGTGTGTGTAGCTGGCAAGGCTTCAGGTGTGGGTAGTTGGCAACCTTCAGGTGTGGGAAGCCGGCAAGGCTTCAGGTGTGGGTAGTTGGCAACCCTCAGGTGTGGGTAGCTGTCAGGGCTTCAGGTGTGGGTAGCTGGCAAGGATTCAGGTGTGGGTAGCCCGCAAGTCTTCAGGTGTGGGTAGTTGTCAACCTTTAGGTGTGGGTAGCCGGCAAGGCTTCAGGTGTGGGTAGCTGGAAAGGCTTCAGGTGTGGGTAGTTGGCAACCTTCCGGTGTGGGTAGCTGGCAATGCTTCAGGTGTGGGTAGTTTGCAACTTTCAGGTGTGGGTAGCCGGCTAGGCTTCAGGTGTGGGTAATTGGCAACCTTCAGGTGTGGGTAGATGGCAGGGCTTCAGGTGTGGGTAGCCGGCAACCTTCAGTCGTGGGTAGCTGGCAAGCCTTCAGGTGTGGGTAGCCGGCAGGGCTTCAGTTGTGGGTAGCCGGCAAGCCTTCAGATGTGGGTAGTTGGCAACCTTCAGTCGTGGGTAGCCGGCAGGGCTTCAGGTCTGGGTAGCCGGCAGGGTTTCAGGTGTGGGTAGCTAGCAACCTTCAGTCGTGGGTAGCCGGCAGGGCTTCAGGTGTGGGTAACCGGCAAGGCTTCAGTTGTGGGTAGCCGTCAGGGCTTCAGTCGTGGGTAGCTGGCAACCTTCAGTCGTGGGTAGCAAGCAGGACTTCAGGTGTGGGTAGCCTGCAAGGCTTCAGGTGTGGGTAGCTGGCAGGGCTTCAGGTGTGGGTATCTGGCAAACTTCAGTCGTGGGTAGCTGGCAACCTTCAGGAGTGGGTAGACGGCAAGCCTTCAGTCGTGGGTAGCCGGCAGGACTTCAGGCGTGGGTAGCCGGCAGGGCTTCAGGTGTGGGTAGACGGCAAGCCTTCAGGTGTGGGTAGCCGGCAAGACTTCAGGCGTGGTAGCCGGCAGGGCTTCAGGTGTGGGTAGCCGGCAAGCCTTCAGGTGTGGGTAGCCGGCAAGACTTCAGGCGTGGTAGCCGGCAGGGCTTCAGGTGTGGGTAGCCGGCAAGCCTTCAGGTGTGGGTAGCCGGCAAGGCTTCAGGTGTGGGTAGCCGGCAGGGCTTCAGGTGTGGGTAGTTGGCAACTTTCAGGTGTGGGTAGCTGGCAAGGCTTCAGGTGTGGGTAGTTGTCAACCTTCAATGTGGGTAGCCGGCAAGGCTTCAGGTGTATGTAGTTGGCAACCCTCAGATGTGGGTAGCCGGCAAGGCTTCAGGTGTGGGTAGTTGGCAACCTTCAGGTGTGGGTAGCTGGCAAGGCTTCAGGTGTGGGTAGATGGCAACCTTCACGTGTGGGTAGCCGGCAAGTCTTCAGGTGTGGGTAGTTGGTAACTCTCAGGTGTGGGTAGCTGTCAGGTCTTCAGGTGTGGGTAGATGGCAGGGCTTCAGGTGTGGGTAGCCGGCAACCTTCAGTCGTGGGTAGCTGGCAAGCCTTCAGGTGTGGGTAGCCGGCAAGGCTTCAGTTGTGGGTAGCTGGCAACCTTCAGTCGTGGGTAGCCGGCAGGGCTTCAGGTCTGGGTAGCCGGCAGGGTTTCAGGTGTGGGTAGCTAGCAACCTTCAGTCGTGGGTAGCCGGCAGGGTTTCAGGTGTGGATAACCGGCAAGGCTTCAGTTGTGGGTAGCCGTCAGGGCTTCAGTCGTGGGTAGCTGGCAACCTTCAGTCGTGGGTAGCAAGCAGGACTTCAGGTGTGGGTAGCCTGCAAGGCTTCAGGTGTGGGTAGCTGGCAGGGCTTCAGGTGTGGGTATCTGGCAAACTTCAGTCGTGGGTAGCTGGCAACCTTCAGGAGTGGGTAGACGGCAAGCCTTCAGTCGTGGGTAGCCGGCAGGACTTCAGGCGTGGGTAGCCGGCAGGGCTTCAGGTGTGGGTAGCCGGCAAGCCTTCAGGTGTGGGTAGCCGGCAAGACTTCAGGCGTGGTAGCCGGCAGGGCTTCAGGTGTGGGTAGCCGGCAAGACTTCAGGCGTGGTAGCCGGCAGGGCTTCAGGTGTGGGTAGCCGGCAAGCCTTCAGGTGTGGGTAGCCGGCAAGGCTTCAGGTGTGGGTAGCCGGCAGGGCTTCAGGTGTGGGTAGTTGGCAACTTTCAGGTGTGGGTAGCTGGCAAGGCTTCAGGTGTGGGTAGTTGTCAACCTTCAATGTGGGTAGCCGGCAAGGCTTCAGGTGTGGGTAGCCGGCAAGCCTTCAGGTGTGGGTAGCCGGCAAGACTTCAGGCGTGGTAGCCGGCAGGGCTTCAGGTGTGGGTAGCCGGCAAGCCTTCAGCTGTGGGTAGCCGGCAAGACTTCAGGCGTGGTAGCCGGCAGGGCTTCAGGTGTGGGTAGCCGGCAAGCCTTCAGGTGTGGGTAGCCGGCAGGGCTTCAGGTGTGGGTAGTTGGCAACTTTCAGGTGTGGGTAGCTGGCAAGGCTTCAGGTGTGGGTAGTTGTCAACCTTCAATGTGGGTAGCCGGCAAGGCTTCAGGTGTATGTAGTTGGCAACCCTCATGTGTGGGTAGCCGGCAAGGCTTCAGGTGTGTGTAGTTGGCAACCTTCAGGTGTGGGTAGCTGGCAAGGCTTCAGGTGTGGGTAGATGGCAACCTTCACGTGTGGGTAGCCGGCAAGTCTTCAGGTGTGGGTAGTTGGTAACTCTCAGGTGTGGGTAGCTGTCAGGGCTTCAGGTGTGGGTAGCTGGCAAGGCTTCAGGTGTGGGTAGCCCGCAAGTCTTCAGGTGAGGGTAGCTGGCAAGGCTTCAGGTGTGGGTAGCTGGAAAGGCTTCAGGTGTGGGTAGTTGGCAACCTTCCGGTGTGGGTAGCCGGCAAGCCTTCAGGTGTGGGTAGCCGGCAAGGCTTCAGTTGTGGGTAGCCGGCAAGGCTTCAGTTGTGGGTAGCTGGCAAGTCTTCAGGTGTGGGTAGTTGGCAACCTTCAGGTGTGGGTAGCCGGCAAGGCTTCAGGTGTGGGTGGCCGGCAAGGCTTCAGGTGTGGGTAGCTGGCAAGGCTTCAGGTGTGGGTAGTTGGCAACCTTCAGGTGTGGGTAGCCGGCAAGGCTTCAGGTGTGGGTGGCCGGCAAGGCTTCAGGTGTGGGTAGCTGGCAAGGCTTCAGTTGTGGGTAGCTGGCAAGGCTTCAGATGTGGGTAGTTGGCAACCTTCAGGTGTGCGTACCCGGCAAGCCTTCAGGTGTGGGTAGCTGGCAAGGCTTCAGGTGTGGTTAGCCGGCAAGGCTTCAGGTGTGGGTAGCAGGCAAGGCTTCTGGTGTGGGTAGCTGGCAACCTTCAGGTGTGGGTGGCCGGCAAGCCTTCAGGTGTGGGTAGCCGGCAAGGCTTCAGGTGTGGGTAGCCGGCAAGGCTTCAGGTGTGGGTAGCCGGCAAGGCTTCAGGTGTGGGTAGTTGGCAACCTTCAGGTGTGGGTAGCTGGCAAGCCTTCAGGTGTGGTTAGCCGGCAAGGCTTCAGGTGTGGGTAGCCGGCAAGGCTTCAGGTGTGGGTAGTTGGCAACCTTCAGGTGTCGGTAGCTGGCAAGGCTTCAGGTGTGGTTAGCCGGCAAGGCTTCAGGTGTGGGTAGCCGGCAACCTTCAGTCGTGGGTAGCTGGCAAGCCTTCAGGTGTGGGTAGCCGGCAGGGCTTCAGTTGTGGGTAGCCGGCAAGCCTTCAGGTGTGGGTAGTTGGCAACCTTCAGTCGTGGGTAGCCGGCAGGGCTTCAGGTCTGGGTAGCCGGCAGGGTTTCAGGTGTGGGTAGCTAGCAACCTTCAGTCGTGGGTAGCCGGCAGGGCTTCAGGTGTGGGTAACCGGCAAGGCTTCAGTTGTGGGTAGCCGTCAGGGCTTCAGTCGTGGGTAGCTGGCAACCTTCAGTCGTGGGTAGCAAGCAGGACTTCAGGTGTGGGTAGCCTGCAAGGCTTCAGGTGTGGGTAGCTGGCAGGGCTTCAGGTGTGGGTATCTGGCAAACTTCAGTCGTGGGTAGCTGGCAACCTTCAGGAGTGGGTAGACGGCAAGTCTTCAGTCGTGGGTAGCCGGCAGGACTTCAGGCGTGGGTAGCCGGCAGGGCTTCAGGTGTGGGTAGACGGCAAGCCTTCAGGTGTGGGTAGCCGGCAAGACTTCAGGCGTGGTAGCCGGCAGGGCTTCAGGTGTGGGTAGCCGGCAAGCCTTCAGGTGTGGGTAGCCGGCAAGACTTCAGGCGTGGTAGCCGGCAGGGCTTCAGGTGTGGGTAGCCGGCAAGCCTTCAGGTGTGGGTAGCCGGCAAGGCTTCAGGTGTGGGTAGCCGGCAGGGCTTCAGGTGTGGGTAGTTGGCAACTTTCAGGTGTGGGTAGCTGGCAAGGCTTCAGGTGTGGGTAGTTGTCAACCTTCAATGTGGGTAGCCGGCAAGGCTTCAGGTGTATGTAGTTGGCAACCCTCAGATGTGGGTAGCCGGCAAGGCTTCAGGTGTGGGTAGTTGGCAACCTTCAGGTGTGGGTAGCTGGCAAGGCTTCAGGTGTGGGTAGATGGCAACCTTCACGTGTGGGTAGCCGGCAAGTCTTCAGGTGTGGGTAGTTGGTAACTCTCAGGTGTGGGTAGCTGTCAGGTCTTCAGGTGTGGGTAGCTGGCAAGGCTTCAGGTGTGGGTAGCCCGCAAGTCTTCAGGTGAGGGTAGCTGGCAAGGCTTCAGGTGTGGGTAGCTGGAAAGGCTTCAGGTGTGGGTAGTTGGCAACCTTCCGGTGTGGGTAGCCGGCAAGCCTTCAGGTGTGGGTAGCCGGCAAGGCTTCAGTTGTGGGTAGCCGGCAAGGCTTCAGTTGTGGGTAGCTGGCAAGTCTTCAGGTGTGGGTAGTTGGCAACCTTCAGGTGTGGGTAGCCGGCAAGGCTTCAGGTGTGGGTGGCCGGCAAGGCTTCAGGTGTGGGTAGCTGGCAAGGCTTCAGGTGTGGGTAGTTGGCAACCTTCAGGTGTGGGTAGCCGGCAAGGCTTCAGGTGTGGGTAGCTGGCAAGGCTTCAGTTGTGGGTAGCTGGCAAGGCTTCAGGTGTGGGTAGTTGGCAACCTTCAGGTGTGGGTACCCGGCAAGCCTTCAGGTGTGGGTAGTTGGCAACCTTCAGGTGTCGGTAGCTGGCAAGGCTTCAGGTGTGGTTAGCCGGCAAGGCTTCAGGTGTGGGTAGCCGGCAAAGCTTCTGGTGTGGGTAGCTGGCAACCTTCAGTCGTGGGTAGCTGGCAAGCCTTCAGGTGTGGGTAGCCGGCAAGGCTTCAGGTGTGGGTAGCCAGCAAGGCTTCAGGTGTGGGTAGCCGGCAAGGCTTCAGGTGTGGGTAGTTGGCAACCTTCAGGTGTCGGTAGCTGGCAAGGCTTCAGGTGTGGTTAGCCGGCAAGGCTTCAGATGTGGGTAGCCGGCAAGGCTTCTGGTGTGGGTAGCTGGCAACCTTCAGTCGTGGGTAGCTGGCAAGCCTTCAGGTGTGGGTAGCCGGCAAGGCTTCAGGTGTGGTTAGCCGGCAAGCCTTCAGGTGTGGGTAGCCGGCAAGGCTTCAGGTGTGGGTAGCTGGCAAGCCTTCAGGTGTGGTTAGTTGGCAACCTTCAGTCGTGGGTAGTTGGCAAGCCTTCAGGTGTGGGTAGCCGGCAAGGCTTCAGGTGTGGGTAGTTGGCAAACTTCAGGTGTGGGTAAGTGGCAACCTTCAGTCGTGGGTAGCTGGCAAGCCTTCAGTCGTGGGTAGCTGGCAAGGCTTCAGGTGTGGGTAGTTGGCAACCTTCTGGTGTGGGTAGCCGGCATGGCTTCAGTTGTGGGTAGTTGGCAACCTTCAGGTGTGGGTAGCCGGCAAGGCTTCAGGTGTGGTTAGTTGGCAACCTTCAGGTGTGGGTAGCTGGCAAGGCTTCAGGTGTTAGTAGTTGGCAACCTTCAGGTGTGGGTAGCCGGCAAGGCTTCAGGTGTGGGTAGTTGGCAACCCTCAGGTGTGGGTAGCTGGCAGGGCTTCAGGTGTGGGTAGCTGGCAAGGCTTCAGGTGTGGGTAGCCCGCAAGGCTTTAGGTGTGGGTAGCTGGCAAGGCTTCAGGTGTGGGTAGCCCGCAAGGCTTCAGGTGCGTGTAGCTGGCAACCTTCAGGTGTGGTTAGCTGGCAGAGATTCAGGTGTGGGTAGCTGGCAAGGCTTCAGGTGTGGGTAGTTGGCAACCTTCAGGTGTGGGTAGCTGGCAAGGCTTCAGGTGTGGGTAGATGGCAACCTTCACGTGTGGGTAGCCGGCAAGTCTTCAGGTGTGGGTAGTTGGTAACTCTCAGGTGTGGGTAGCTGTCAGGGCTTCAGGTGTGGGTAGCTGGCAAGGCTTCAGGTGTGGGTAGCCCGCAAGTCTTCAGGTGTGGGTAGCTGGCAAGGCTTCAGGTGTGGGTAGCCCGCAAGTCTTCAGGTGAGGGTAGCTGGCAAGGCTTCAGGTGTGGGTAGCTGGAAAGGCTTCAGGTGTGGGTAGTTGGCAACCTTCCGGTGTGGGTAGCCGGCAAGCCTTCAGGTGTGGGTAGCCGGCAAGGCTTCAGTTGTGGGTAGCCGGCAAGGCTTCAGTTGTGGGTAGCTGGCAAGTCTTCAGGTGTGGGTAGTTGGCAACCTTCAGGTGTGGGTAGCCGGCAAGGCTTCAGGTGTGGGTGGCCGGCAAGGCTTCAGGTGTGGGTAGCTGGCAAGGCTTCAGGTGTGGGTAGTTGGCAACCTTCAGGTGTGGGTAGCCGGCAAGGCTTCAGGTGTGGGTAGCTGGCAAGGCTTCAGTTGTGGGTAGCTGGCAAGGCTTCAGGTGTGGGTAGTTGGCAACCTTCAGGTGTGGGTACCCGGCAAGCCTTCAGGTGTGGGTAGTTGGCAACCTTCAGGTGTCGGTAGCTGGCAAGGCTTCAGGTGTGGTTAGCCGGCAAGGCTTCAGGTGTGGGTAGCCGGCAAAGCTTCTGGTGTGGGTAGCTGGCAACCTTCAGTCGTGGGTAGCTGGCAAGCCTTCAGGTGTGGGTAGCCGGCAAGGCTTCAGGTGTGGGTAGCCGGCAAGGCTTCAGGTGTGGGTAGCCGGCAAGGCTTCAGGTGTGGGTAGTTGGCAACCTTCAGGTGTCGGTAGCTGGCAAGGCTTCAGGTGTGGTTAGCCGGCAAGGCTTCAGATGTGGGTAGCCGGCAAGGCTTCTGGTGTGGGTAGCTGGCAACCTTCAGTCGTGGGTAGCTGGCAAGCCTTCAGGTGTGGGTAGCCGGCAAGGCTTCAGGTGTGGTTAGCCGGCAAGCCTTCAGGTGTGGGTAGCCGGCAAGGCTTCAGGTGTGGGTAGCTGGCAAGCCTTCAGGTGTGGTTAGTTGGCAACCTTCAGTCGTGGGTAGTTGGCAAGCCTTCAGGTGTGGGTAGCCGGCAAGGCTTCAGGTGTGGGTAGTTGGCAAACTTCAGGTGTGGGTAAGTGGCAACCTTCAGTCGTGGGTAGCTGGCAAGCCTTCAGTCGTGGGTAGCTGGCAAGGCTTCAGGTGTGGGTAGTTGGCAACCTTCTGGTGTGGGTAGCCGGCATGGCTTCAGTTGTGGGTAGTTGGCAACCTTCAGGTGTGGGTAGCCGGCAAGGCTTCAGGTGTGGTTAGTTGGCAACCTTCAGGTGTGGGTAGCTGGCAAGGCTTCAGGTGTTAGTAGTTGGCAACCTTCAGGTGTGGGTAGCCGGCAAGGCTTCAGGTGTGGGTAGTTGGCAACCCTCAGGTGTGGGTAGCTGGCAGGGCTTCAGGTGTGGGTAGCTGGCAAGGCTTCAGGTGTGGGTAGCCCGCAAGGCTTTAGGTGTGGGTAGCTGGCAAGGCTTCAGGTGTGGGTAGCCCGCAAGGCTTCAGGTGCGTGTAGCTGGCAACCTTCAGGTGTGGTTAGCTGGCAGAGATTCAGGTGTGGGTAGCTGGCAAGGCTTCAGGTGTGGGTAGTTGGCAACCTTCAGGTGTGGGTAGCTGGCAAGGCTTCAGGTGTGGGTAGATGGCAACCTTCACGTGTGGGTAGCCGGCAAGTCTTCAGGTGTGGGTAGTTGGTAACTCTCAGGTGTGGGTAGCTGTCAGGGCTTCAGGTGTGGGTAGCTGGCAAGGCTTCAGGTGTGGGTAGCCCGCAAGTCTTCAGGTGAGGGTAGCTGGCAAGGCTTCAGGTGTGGGTAGCTGGAAAGGCTTCAGGTGTGGGTAGTTGGCAACCTTCCGGTGTGGGTAGCCGGCAAGCCTTCAGGTGTGGGTAGCCGGCAAGGCTTCAGTTGTGGGTAGCCGGCAAGGCTTCAGTTGTGGGTAGCTGGCAAGTCTTCAGGTGTGGGTAGTTGGCAACCTTCAGGTGTGGGTAGCCGGCAAGGCTTCAGGTGTGGGTGGCCGGCAAGGCTTCAGGTGTGGGTAGCTGGCAAGGCTTCAGGTGTGGGTAGTTGGCAACCTTCAGGTGTGGGTAGCCGGCAAGGCTTCAGGTGTGGGTGGCCGGCAAGGCTTCAGGTGTGGGTAGCTGGCAAGTCTTCAGTTGTGGGTAGCTGGCAAGGTTTCAGGTGTGGGTAGTTGGCAACCTTCAGGTGTGGGTACCCGGCAAGCCTTCAGGTGTGGGTAGTTGGCAACCTTCAGGTGTCGGTAGCTGGCAAGGCTTCAGGTGTGGTTAGCCGGCAAGGCTTCAGGTGTGGGTAGCCGGCAAAGCTTCTGGTGTGGGTAGCTGGCAACCTTCAGTCGTGGGTAGCTGGCAAGCCTTCAGGTGTGGGTAGCCGGCAAGGCTTCAGGTGTGGGTAGCCGGCAAGGCTTCAGGTGTGGTTAGTTGGCAACCTTCAGTCGTGGGTAGTTGGCAAGCCTTCAGGTGTGGGTAGCCGGCAAGGCTTCAGGTGTGGGTAGCCGGCAGGGCTTCAGGTGTGGGTAGTTGGCAACTTTCAGGTGTGGGTAGCTGGCAAGGCTTCAGGTGTGGGTAGTTGTCAACCTTCAATGTGGGTAGCCGGCAAGGCTTCAGGTGTATGTAGTTGGCAACCCTCAGATGTGGGTAGCCGGCAAGGCTTCAGGTGTGGGTAGTTGGCAACCTTCAGGTGTGGGTAGCTGGCAAGGCTTCAGGTGTGGGTAGATGGCAACCTTCACGTGTGGGTAGCCGGCAAGTCTTCAGGTGTGGGTAGTTGGTAACTCTCAGGTGTGGGTAGCTGTCAGGTCTTCAGGTGTGGGTAGCTGGCAAGGCTTCAGGTGTGGGTAGCCCGCAAGTCTTCAGGTGAGGGTAGCTGGCAAGGCTTCAGGTGTGGGTAGCTTGAAAGGCTTCAGGTGTGGGTAGTTGGCAACCTTCCGGTGTGGGTAGCCGGCAAGCCTTCAGGTGTGGGTAGCCGGCAAGGCTTCAGTTGTGGGTAGCCGGCAAGGCTTCAGTTGTGGGTAGCTGGCAAGTCTTCAGGTGTGGGTAGTTGGCAACCTTCAGGTGTGGGTAGCCGGCAAGGCTTCAGGTGTGGGTGGCCGGCAAGGCTTCAGGTGTGGGTAGCTGGCAAGGCTTCAGGTGTGGGTAGTTGGCAACCTTCAGGTGTGGGTAGCCGGCAAGGCTTCAGGTGTGGGTAGCTGGCAAGGCTTCAGTTGTGGGTAGCTGGCAAGGCTTCAGGTGTGGGTAGTTGGCAACCTTCAGGTGTGGGTACCCGGCAAGCCTTCAGGTGTGGGTAGTTGGCAACCTTCAGGTGTCGGTAGCTGGCAAGGCTTCAGGTGTGGTTAGCCGGCAAGGCTTCAGGTGTGGGTAGCCGGCAAAGCTTCTGGTGTGGGTAGCTGGCAACCTTCAGTCGTGGGTAGCTGGCAAGCCTTTAGGTGTGGGTAGCCGGCAAGGCTTCAGGTGTGGGTAGCCGGCAAGGCTTCAGGTGTGGGTAGTTGGCAACCTTCAGGTGTGGGTAGCTGGCAAGCCTTCAGGTGTGGTTAGCCGGCAAGGCTTCAGGTGTGGGTAGCCGGCAAGGCTTCAGGTGTGGGTAGTTGGCAACCTTCAGGTGTCGGTAGCTGGCAAGGCTTCAGGTGTGGTTAGCCGGCAAGGCTTCAGATGTGGGTAGCCGGCAAGGCTTCTGGTGTGGGTAGCTGGCAACCTTCAGTCGTGGGTAGCTGGCAAGCCTTCAGGTGTGGGTAGCCGGCAAGGCTTCAGGTGTGGTTAGCCGGCAAGCCTTCAGGTGTGGGTAGCCGGCAAGGCTTCAGGTGTGGGTAGCTGGCAAGCCTTCAGGTGTGGTTAGTTGGCAACCTTCAGTCGTGGGTAGTTGGCAAGCCTTCAGGTGTGGGTAGCCGGCAAGGCTTCAGGTGTGGGTAGTTGGCAAACTTCAGGTGTGGGTAAGTGGCAACCTTCAGTCGTGGGTAGCTGGCAAGCCTTCAGTCGTGGGTAGCTGGCAAGGCTTCAGGTGTGGGTAGTTGGCAACCTTCTGGTGTGGGTAGCCGGCATGGCTTCAGTTGTGGGTAGTTGGCAACCTTCAGGTGTGGGTAGCCGGCAAGGCTTCAGGTGTGGTTAGTTGGCAACCTTCAGGTGTGGGTAGCTGGCAAGGCTTCAGGTGTTAGTAGTTGGCAACCTTCAGGTGTGGGTAGCCGGCAAGGCTTCAGGTGTGGGTAGTTGGCAACCCTCAGGTGTGGGTAGCTGGCAGGGCTTCAGGTGTGGGTAGCTGGCAAGGCTTCAGGTGTGGGTAGCCCGCAAGGCTTTAGGTGTGGGTAGCTGGCAAGGCTTCAGGTGTGGGTAGCCCGCAAGGCTTCAGGTGCGTGTAGCTGGCAACCTTCAGGTGTGGTTAGCTGGCAGAGATTCAGGTGTGGGTAGCTGGCAAGGCTTCAGGTGTGGGTAGTTGGCAACCTTCAGGTGTGGGTAGCTGGCAAGGCTTCAGGTGTGGGTAGATGGCAACCTTCACGTGTGGGTAGCCGGCAAGTCTTCAGGTGTGGGTAGTTGGTAACTCTCAGGTGTGGGTAGCTGTCAGGGCTTCAGGTGTGGGTAGCTGGCAAGGCTTCAGGTGTGGGTAGCCCGCAAGTCTTCAGGTGAGGGTAGCTGGCAAGGCTTCAGGTGTGGGTAGCTGGAAAGGCTTCAGGTGTGGGTAGTTGGCAACCTTCCGGTGTGGGTAGCCGGCAAGCCTTCAGGTGTGGGTAGCCGGCAAGGCTTCAGTTGTGGGTAGCCGGCAAGGCTTCAGTTGTGGGTAGCTGGCAAGTCTTCAGGTGTGGGTAGTTGGCAACCTTCAGGTGTGGGTAGCCGGCAAGGCTTCAGGTGTGGGTGGCCGGCAAGGCTTCAGGTGTGGGTAGCTGGCAAGGCTTCAGGTGTGGGTAGTTGGCAACCTTCAGGTGTGGGTAGCCGGCAAGGCTTCAGGTGTGGGTGGCCGGCAAGGCTTCAGGTGTGGGTAGCTGGCAAGTCTTCAGTTGTGGGTAGCTGGCAAGGTTTCAGGTGTGGGTAGTTGGCAACCTTCAGGTGTGGGTACCCGGCAAGCCTTCAGGTGTGGGTAGTTGGCAACCTTCAGGTGTCGGTAGCTGGCAAGGCTTCAGGTGTGGTTAGCCGGCAAGGCTTCAGGTGTGGGTAGCCAGCAAGGATTTAGGTGTGGGTAGCCGGCAAGGGTTCAGGTGTGGGTAGTTGGCAACCTTCAGGTGTCGGTAGCTGGCAAGGCTTCAGGTGTGGTTAGCCGGCAAGGCTTCAGGTGTGGGTAGCCGGCAAAGCTTCTGGTGTGGGTAGCTGGCAACCTTCAGTCGTGGGAAGCTGGCAAGCCTTCAGGTGTGGGTAGCCGGCAAGGCTTCAGGTGTGGGTAGCCGGCAAGGCTTCAGGTGTGGTTAGTTGGCAACCTTCAGTCGTGGGTAGTTGGCAAGCCTTCAGGTGTGGGTAGCCGGCAAGGCTTCAGGTGTGGGTAGTTGGCAAATTTCAGGTGTGGGTAAGCGGCAACCTTCAGTCGTGGGTAGCTGGCAAGCCTTCAGTCGTGGGTGGCTGGCAAGGCTTCAGGTGTGGGTAGTTGGCAACCTTCTGGTGTGGGTAGCCGGCAAGGCTTCAGTTGTGGGTAGTTGGCAACCTTCAGGTGTGGGTAGCCGGCAAGGCTTCAGGTGTGGTTAGTTGGCAACCTTCAGGTGTGGGTAGCTGGCAAGGCTTCAGGTGTTAGTAGTTGGCAACCTTCAGGTGTGGGTAGCCGGCAAGGCTTCAGGTGTGGGTAGTTGGCAACCCTCAGGTGTGGGTAGCTGGCAGGGCTTCAGGTGTGGGTAGCTGGCAAGGCTTCAGGTGTGGGTAGCCCGCAAGGCTTCAGGTGTGGGTAGCTGGCAAGGCTTCAGGTGTGGGTAGCCCGCAAGGCTTCAGGTGCGTGTAGCTGGCAACCTTCAGGTGTGGTTAGCTGGCAGAGATTCAGGTGTGGGTAGCTGGCAAGGCTTCAGGTGTGGGTAGTTGGCAACCTTCAGGTGTGGGTAGCCGGCAAGGCTTCAGGTGTGGGTAGTTTGCAACCTTCAGGTGTGGATAGCCGGCAAGGCTTCAGGTGTGGGTAGTTTGCAACCTTCAGGTGTGGATAGCCGGCAAGACTTCAGGTGTGGGTAGCCGGCAGGGCTTCAGTCCTGGTAGCCGGCAGGGCTTCAGGTGTGGGTAGCCAGCAAGGATTTAGGTGTGGGTAGCCGGCAAGGGTTCAGGTGTGGGTAGCTGGCAAGGCTTCAGGTGTGGGTAGCCGGCAGAGCTTCAGGTGTGGGTAGCTGGCAAGGCTTCAGGTGTGGGTAGCCGGCAAGGCTTCAGGTGTGGGTAGCTGGCAAGGCTTGAGGTGTTGGTAGCCGGCAAAGCTTCAGGTGTGGGTAGCTGGCAAGTCTTCAGGTGTGGGTAGCTGGCAAGGCTTCAGGTGTGGGTAGCTGGCAACCTTCAGTCGTGGGTAGCCGGCAAGGCTTCAGGTGTGGGTAGCCGGCACGTCTTCAGGCGTGGGTAGCCGGCAGGGCTTCAGGTGTGGGTAGCCGGCAAGCCTTCAGGTGTGGGTAGCTGGCAGGGCTTCAGGTGTGGGTAGCTGGCAAACTTCAGTCGTGGGTAGCTGGCAACCTTCAGGTGTGGGTAGACGGCAAGCCTTCAGTCGTGGGTAGCCGGCAGGACTTCAGGCGTGGGTAGCCGGCAGGGCTTCAGGTGTGGGTAGCCGGCAAGCCTTCAGGTGTGGGTAGCCGGCAAGACTTCAGGCGTGGGTAGCCGGCAGGGCTTCAGGTGTGGGTAGCCGGCAAGCCTTCAGGTGTGGGTAGCCGGCAAGGCTTCAGGTGTGGGTAGCTGGCAAGGCTTCAGGTGTGGGTAGTTGGCAACCTTCAGGTGTGGGTAGCCGGCAAGGCTTCAGGTGTGGGTAGTTGGCAACCTTCAGGTGTGGGTAGCTGGCAAGGCTTCAGGTGTGGGTAGTTGGCAACCTTCAGGTGTGGGAAGCCGGCAAGGCTTCAGGTGTATGTAGTTGGCAACCCTCAGGTGTGGGTAGCCGGCAAGGCTTCAGGTTAGGGTAGTTGGCAACCTTCAGGTGTGGGAAGCCGGCAAGGCTTCAGGTGTATGTAGTTGGCAACCCTCAGGTGTGGGTAGCCGGCAAGGCTTCAGGTGTGGGTAGTTGGCAAACTTCAGCTGTGGGTAGCTGGCAAGGCTTCAGGTGTGGGTAGTTGGCAACCTTCAGTCGTGGGTAGCCGGCAAGGCTTCAGGTGTGGGTAGCCGGCACGTCTTCAGGCGTGGGTAGCCGGCAGGGCTTCAGGTGTGGGTAGCCGGCAAGCCTTCAGGTGTGGGTAGCTGGCAGGGCTTCAGGTGTGGGTAGCTGGCAAACTTCAGTCGTGGGTAGCTGGCAACCTTCAGGTGTGGGTAGACGGCAAGCCTTCAGTCGTGGGTGGCCGGCAGGACCTCAGGCGTGGGTAGCCGGCAGGGCTTCAGGTGTGGGTAGCCGGCAAGCCTTCAGGTGTGGGTAGCCGGCAAGACTTCAGGCGTGGGTAGCCGGCAGGGCTTCAGGTGTGGGTAGCCGGCAAGCCTTCAGGTGTGGGTAGCCGGCAAGGCTTCAGGTGTGGGTAGCTGGCAAGGCTTCAGGTGTGGGTAGTTGGCAACCTTCAGGTGTGGGTAGCCGGCAAGGCTTCAGGTGTGGGTAGTTGGCAACCTTCAGGTGTGGGTAGCTGGCAAGGCTTCAGGTGTGGGTAGTTGGCAACCTTCAGGTGTGGGAAGCCGGCAAGGCTTCAGGTGTATGTAGTTGGCAACCCTCAGGTGTGGGTAGCCGGCAAGGCTTCAGGTGTGGGTAGTTGGCAACCTTCAGGTGTGGGAAGCCGGCAAGGCTTCAGGTGTATGTAGTTGGCAACCCTCAGGTGTGGGTAGCCGGCAAGGCTTCAGGTGTGGGTAGTTGGCAACCTTCAGGTGTGGGTAGCCGGCAAGGCTTCAGGTGTGGGTAGCTGGAAAGGCTTCAGCTGTGGGTAGTTGGCAACCTTCCGGTGTGGGTAGCTGGCAAGGCTTCAGGTGTGGGTAGTTTGCAACTTTCAGGTGTGGGTAGCCGGCAAGGCTTCAGGTGTGGGTAATTGGCAACTTTCAGGTGTGGGTAGATGGCAGGGCTTCAGGTGTGGGTAGCCGGCAACCTTCAGTCGTGGGTAGCTGGCAAGCCTTCAGGTGTGGGTAGCCGGCAAGGCTTCAGTTGTGGGTAGCTGGCAACCTTCAGTCGTGGGTAGCCGGCAGGGCTTCAGGTCTGGGTAGCCGGCAGGGTTTCAGGCGTGGGTAGCCGGCAGGGCTTCAGGTGTGGGTAGCCGGCAAGCCTTCAGGTGTGGGTAGCCGGCAAGGCTTCAGGCGTAGGTAGCCGGCAGGGCTTCAGGTGTGGGTAGCCGGCAAGCCTTCAGGTGTGGGTAGCCGGCAAGGCTTCAGGTGTGGGTAGCTGGCAAGGCTTCAGGTGTGGGTAGTTGGCAACCTTCAGGTGTGGGTAGTCGGCAAGGCTTCAGGTGTGGGTAGTTGGCAACCTTCAGGTGTGTGTAGCTGGCAAGGCTTCAGGTGTGGGTAGTTGGCAACCTTCAGGTGTGGGAAGCCGGCAAGGCTTCAGGTGTATGTAGTTGGCAACCCTCAGGTGTGGGTAGCCGGCAAGGCTTCAGGTGTGGGTAGTTGGCAAACTTCAGGTGTGGGTAGCTGGCAAGGCTTCAGGTGTGGGTAGTTGGCAACCTTCAGGTGTGGGTAGCCGGCAAGGCTTCAGGTGTGGGTAGTTGGCAACCTTTAGGTGTGGGTAGCCGGCAAGGCTTCAGGTGTGGGTAGCTGGAAAGGCTTCAGGTGTGGGTAGTTGGCAACCTTCCGGTGTGGGTAGCTGGCAATGCTTCAGGTGTGGGTAGTTTGCAACTTTCAGGTGTGGGTAGCCGGCAAGGCTTCAGGTGTGGGTAATTGGCAACCTTCAGGTGTGGGTAGATGGCAGGGCTTCAGGTGTGGGTAGCCGCCAACCTTCAGTCGTGGGTAGCTGGCAAGCCTTCAGGTGTGGGTAGCCGGCAGGGCTTCAGTTGTGGGTAGCCGGCAAGCCTTCAGGTGTGGGTAGTTGGCAACCTTCAGTCGTGGGTAGCCGGCAGGGCTTCAGGTCTGGGTAGCCGGCAGGGTTTCAGGTGTGGGTAGCTAGCAACCTTCAGTCGTGGGTAGCCGGCAGGGCTTCAGGTGTGGGTAACCGGCAAGGCTTCAGTTGTGGGTAGCCGTCAGGGCTTCAGTCGTGGGTAGCTGGCAACCTTCAGTCGTGGGTAGCAAGCAGGACTTCAGGTGTGGGTAGCCAGCAAGGCTTCAGGTGTGGGTAGCTGGCAGGGCTTCAGGTGTGGGTATCTGGCAAACTTCAGTCGTGGGTAGCTGGCAACCTTCAGGAGTGGGTAGACGGCAAGCCTTCAGTCGTGGGTAGCCGGCAGGACTTCAGGCGTGGGTAGCCGGCAGGGCTTCAGGTGTGGGTAGACGGCAAGCCTTCAGGTGTGGGTAGCCGGCAAGACTTCAGGCGTGGTAGCCGGCAGGGCTTCAGGTGTGGGTAGCCGGCAAGCCTTCAGGTGTGGGTAGCCGGCAAGACTTCAGGCGTGGTAGCCGGCAGGGCTTCAGGTGTGGGTAGCCGGCAAGCCTTCAGTTGTGGGTAGCCGGCAAGGCTTCAGGTGTGGGTAGCCGGCAGGGCTTCAGGTGTGGGTAGTTGGCAACTTTCAGGTGTGGGTAGCTGGCAAGGCTTCAGGTGTGGGTAGTTGTCAACCTTCAATGTGGGTAGCCGGCAAGGCTTCAGGTGTATGTAGTTGGCAACCCTCAGGTGTGGGTAGCCGGCAAGGCTTCAGGTGTGGGTAGTTGGCAACCTTCAGGTGTGGGTAGCTGGCAAGGCTTCAGGTGTGGGTAGATGGCAACCTTCACGTGTGGGTAGCCGGCAAGTCTTCAGGTGTGGGTAGTTGGTAACTCTCAGGTGTGGGTAGCTGTCAGGGCTTCAGGTGTGGGTAGCTGGCAAGGCTTCAGGTGTGGGTAGCCCGCAAGTCTTCAGGTGAGGGTAGCTGGCAAGGCTTCAGGTGTGGGTAGCTGGAAAGGCTTCAGGTGTGGGTAGTTGGCAACCTTCCGGTGTGGCTAGCCGGCAAGCCTTCAGGTGTGGGTAGCCGGCAAGGCTTCAGTTGTGGGTAGCCGGCAAGGCTTCAGTTGTGGGTAGCTGGCAAGTCTTCAGGTGTGGGTAGTTCGCAACCTTCAGGTGTGGGTAGCCGGCAAGGCTTCAGGTGTGGGTGGCCGGCAAGGCTTCAGGTGTGGGTAGCTGGCAAGGCTTCAGGTGTGGGTAGTTGGCAACCTTCAGGTGTGGGTAGCCGGCAAGGCTTCAGGTGTGGGTGGCCGGCAAGGCTTCAGGTGTGGGTAGCTGGCAAGGCTTCAGTTGTGGGTAGCTGGCAAGGCTTCAGGTGTGGGTAGTTGGCAACCTTCAGGTGTGGGTACCCGGCAAGCCTTCAGGTGTGGGTAGTTGGCAACCTTCAGGTGTCGGTAGCTGGCAAGGCTTCAGGTGTGGTTAGCCGGCAAGGCTTCAGGTGTGGGTAGCCGGCAAAGCTTCTGGTGTGGGTAGCTGGCAACCTTCAGTCGTGGGTAGCTGGCAAGCCTTCAGGTGTGGGTAGCCGGCAAGGCTTCAGGTGTGGGTAGCCGGCAAGGCTTCAGGTGTGGGTAGTTGGCAACCTTCAGGTGTGGGTAGCTGGCAAGCCTTCAGGTGTGGTTAGCCGGCAAGGCTTCAGGTGTGGGTAGCCGGCAAGGCTTCAGGTGTGGGTAGTTGGCAACCTTCAGGTGTCGGTAGCTGGCAAGGCTTCAGGTGTGGTTAGCCGGCAAGGCTTCAGATGTGTGTAGCCGGCAAGGCTTCTGGTGTGGGTAGCTGGCAACCTTCAGTCGTGGGTAGCTGGCAAGCCTTCAGGTGTGGGTAGCCGGCAAGGCTTCAGGTGTGGGTAGTTGGCAACCTTCAGGTGTGGGTAGCCGGCAAGGCTTCAGGTGTGGGTAGCTGGAAAGGCTTCAGCTGTGGGTAGTTGGCAACCTTCCGGTGTGGGTAGCTGGCAAGGCTTCAGGTGTGGGTAGTTTGCAACTTTCAGGTGTGGGTAGCCGGCAAGGCTTCAGGTGTGGGTAATTGGCAACTTTCAGGTGTGGGTAGATGGCAGGGCTTCAGGTGTGGGTAGCCGGCAACCTTCAGTCGTGGGTAGCTGGCAAGCCTTCAGGTGTGGGTAGCCGGCAAGGCTTCAGTTGTGGGTAGCTGGCAACCTTCAGTCGTGGGTAGCCGGCAGGGCTTCAGGTCTGGGTAGCCGGCAGGGTTTCAGGCGTGGGTAGCCGGCAGGGCTTCAGGTGTGGGTAGCCGGCAAGCCTTCAGGTGTGGGTAGCCGGCAAGGCTTCAGGCGTAGGTAGCCGGCAGGGCTTCAGGTGTGGGTAGCCGGCAAGCCTTCAGGTGTGGGTAGCCGGCAAGGCTTCAGGTGTGGGTAGCTGGCAAGGCTTCAGGTGTGGGTAGTTGGCAACCTTCAGGTGTGGGTAGTCGGCAAGGCTTCAGGTGTGGGTAGTTGGCAACCTTCAGGTGTGTGTAGCTGGCAAGGCTTCAGGTGTGGGTAGTTGGCAACCTTCAGGTGTGGGAAGCCGGCAAGGCTTCAGGTGTATGTAGTTGGCAACCCTCAGGTGTGGGTAGCCGGCAAGGCTTCAGGTGTGGGTAGTTGGCAAACTTCAGGTGTGGGTAGCTGGCAAGGCTTCAGGTGTGGGTAGTTGGCAACCTTCAGGTGTGGGTAGCCGGCAAGGCTTCAGGTGTGGGTAGTTGGCAACCTTTAGGTGTGGGTAGCCGGCAAGGCTTCAGGTGTGGGTAGCTGGAAAGGCTTCAGGTGTGGGTAGTTGGCAACCTTCCGGTGTGGGTAGCTGGCAATGCTTCAGGTGTGGGTAGTTTGCAACTTTCAGGTGTAGGTAGCCGGCAAGGCTTCAGGTGTGGGTAATTGGCAACCTTCAGGTGTGGGTAGATGGCAGGGCTTCAGGTGTGGGTAGCCGCCAACCTTCAGTCGTGGGTAGCTGGCAAGCCTTCAGGTGTGGGTAGTTGGCAACCTTCAGTCATGGGTAGCCGGCAGGGCTTCAGGTCTGGGTAGCCGGCAGGGTTTCAGGTGTGGGTAGCTAGCAACCTTCAGTCGTGGGTAGCCGGCAGGGCTTCAGGTGTGGGTAACCGGCAAGGCTTCAGTTGTGGGTAGCCGTCAGGGCTTCAGTCGTGGGTAGCTGGCAACCTTCAGTCGTGGGTAGCAAGCAGGACTTCAGGTGTGGGTAGCCTGCAAGGCTTCAGGTGTGGGTAGCTGGCAGGGCTTCAGGTGTGGGTATCTGGCAAACTTCAGTCGTGGGTAGCTGGCAACCTTCAGGAGTGGGTAGACGGCAAGCCTTCAGTCGTGGGTAGCCGGCAGGACTTCAGGCGTGGGTAGCCGGCAGGGCTTCAGGTGTGGGTAGACGGCAAGCCTTCAGGTGTGGGTAGCTGGCAAGACTTCAGGCGTGGTAGCCGGCAGGGCTTCAGGTGTGGGTAGCCGGCAAGCCTTCAGGTGTGGGTAGCCGGCAAGACTTCAGGCGTGGTAGCCGGCAGGGCTTCAGGTGTGGGTAGCCGGCAAGCCTTCAGTTGTGGGTAGCCGGCAAGGCTTCAGGTGTGGGTAGCCGGCAGGGCTTCAGGTGTGGGTAGTTGGCAACTTTCAGGTGTGGGTAGCTGGCAAGGCTTCAGGTGTGGGTAGTTGTCAACCTTCAATGTGGGTAGCCGGCAAGGCTTCAGGTGTATGTAGTTGGCAACCCTCAGGTGTGGGTAGCCGGCAAGGCTTCAGGTGTGGGTAGTTGGCAACCTTCAGGTGTGGGTAGCTGGCAAGGCTTCAGGTGTGGGTAGATGGCAACCTTCACGTGTGGGTAGCCGGCAAGTCTTCAGGTGTGGGTAGTTGGTAACTCTCAGGTGTGGGTAGCTGTCAGGGCTTCAGGTGTGGGTAGCTGGCAAGGCTTCAGGTGTGGGTAGCCCGCAAGTCTTCAGGTGAGGGTAGCTGGCAAGGCTTCAGGTGTGGGTAGCTGGAAAGGCTTCAGGTGTGGGTAGTTGGCAACCTTCCGGTGTGGCTAGCCGGCAAGCTTTCAGGTGTGGGTAGCCGGCAAGGCTTCAGTTGTGGGTAGCCGGCAAGGCTTCAGTTGTGGGTAGCTGGCAAGTCTTCAGGTGTGGGTAGTTCGCAACCTTCAGGTGTGGGTAGCCGGCAAGGCTTCAGGTGTGGGTGGCCGGCAAGGCTTCAGGTGTGGGTAGCTGGCAAGGCTTCAGGTGTGGGTAGTTGGCAACCTTCAGGTGTGGGTAGCCGGCAAGGCTTCAGGTGTGGGTGGCCGGCAAGGCTTCAGGTGTGGGTAGCTGGCAAGGCTTCAGTTGTGGGTAGCTGGCAAGGCTTCAGGTGTGGGTAGTTGGCAACCTTCAGGTGTGGGTACCCGGCAAGCCTTCAGGTGTGGGTAGTTGGCAACCTTCAGGTGTCGGTAGCTGGCAAGGCTTCAGGTGTGGTTAGCCGGCAAGGCTTCAGGTGTGGGTAGCCGGCAAAGCTTCTGGTGTGGGTAGCTGGCAACCTTCAGTCGTGGGTAGCTGGCAAGCCTTCAGGTGTGGGTAGCCGGCAAGGCTTCAGGTGTGGGTAGCCGGCAAGGCTTCAGGTGTGGGTAGTTGGCAACCTTCAGGTGTGGGTAGCTGGCAAGCCTTCAGGTGTGGTTAGCCGGCAAGGCTTCAGGTGTGGGTAGCCGGCAAGGCTTCAGGTGTGGGTAGTTGGCAACCTTCAGGTGTCGGTAGCTGGCAAGGCTTCAGGTGTGGTTAGCCGGCAAGGCTTCAGATGTGTGTAGCCGGCAAGGCTTCTGGTGTGGGTAGCTGGCAACCTTCAGTCGTGGGTAGCTGGCAAGCCTTCAGGTGTGGGTAGCCGGCAAGGCTTCAGGTGTGGTTAGCCGGCAAGCCTTCAGGTGTGGGTAGCCGGCAAGGCTTCAGGTGTGGGTAGCTGGCAAGCCTTCAGGTGTGGTTAGTTGGCAACCTTCAGTCGTGGGTAGTTGGCAAGCCTTCAGGTGTGGGTAGCCGGCAAGGCTTCAGGTGTGGGTAGTTGGCAAATTTCAGGTGTGGGTAAGCGGCAACCTTCAGTCGTGGGTAGCTGGCAAGCCTTCAGTCGTGGGTAGCTGGCAAGGCTTCAGGTGTGGGTAGTTGGCAACCTTCTGGTGTGGGTAGCCGGCAAGGCTTCAGTTGTGGGTAGTTGGCAACCTTCAGGTGTGGGTAGCCGGCAAGGCTTCAGGTGTGGTTAGTTGGCAACCTTCAGGTGTGGGTAGCTGGCAAGGCTTCAGGTGTTAGTAGTTGGCAACCTTCAGGTGTGGGTAGCCGGCAAGGCTTCAGGTGTGGGTAGTTGGCAACCCTCAGGTGTGGGTAGCTGGCAGGGCTTCAGGTGTGGGTAGCTGGCAAGGCTTCAGGTGTGGGTAGCCCGCAAGGCTTCAGGTGTGGGTAGCTGGCAAGGCTTCAGGTGTGGGTAGCCCGCAAGGCTTCAGGTGCGTGTAGCTGGCAACCTTCAGGTGTGGTTAGCTGGCAGAGATTCAGGTGTGGGTAGCTGGCAAGGCTTCAGGTGTGGGTAGTTGGCAACCTTCAGGTGTGGGTAGCCGGCAAGGCTTCAGGTGTGGGTAGTTTGCAACCTTCAGGTGTGGATAGCCGGCAAGACTTCAGGTGTGGGTAGCCGGCAGGGTTTCAGTCCTGGTAGCCGGCAGGGCTTCAGGTGTGGATAGCCGGCAATGCTTCAGGTGTGGGTAGTTTGCAACCTTCAGGTGTGGGTAGCCGGCAAGGATTTAGGTGTGGGTAGCCGGCAAGGGTTCAGGTGTGGGTAGCTGGCAAGGCTTCAGGTGTGGGTAGCCGGCAGAGCTTCAGGTGTGGGTAGCTGGCAAGGCTTCAGGTGTGGGTAGCCGGCAAGGCTTCAGGTGTGGGTAGCTGGCAAGGCTTGAGGTGTTGGTAGCCGGCAAAGCTTCAGGTGTGGGTAGCTGGCAAGGCTTCAGTAGTGGGTAGCTGGCAAGGCTTCAGGTGTGGGTAGCTGGCAAGCCTTCAGGTGTGGGTAGCTGGCAACCTTCAGTCGTGGGTAGCCGGCAAGGCTTCAGGTGTGGGTAGCCGGCACGTCTTCAGGCGTGGGTAGCCGGCAGGGCTTCAGGTGTGGGTAGCCGGCAAGCCTTCAGGTGTGGGTAGATGGCAGGGCTTCAGGTGTGGGTAGCTGGCAAACTTCAGTCGTGGGTAGCTGGCAACCTTCAGGTGTCAGTAGACGGCAAGCCTTCAGTCGTGGGTAGCCGGCAGGACTTCAGGCGTGGGTAGCCGGCAGGGCTTCAGGTGTGGGTAGCCGGCAAGCCTTCAGGTGTGGGTAGCCGGCAAGACTTCAGGCGTGGGTAGCCGGCAGGGCTTCAGGTGTGGGTAGCCGGCAAGCCTTCAGGTGTGGGTAGCCGGTAATGCTTCAGGTGTGGGTAGCTGGCAAGGCTTCAGGTGTGGGTAGTTGGCAACCTTCAGGTGTGGGTAGCCGGCAAGGCTTCAGGTGTGGGTAGTTGGCAACCTTCAGGTGTGGGTAGCTGGCAAGGCTTCAGGTGTGGGTAGTTGGCAACCTTCAGGTGTGGGAAGCCGGCAAGGCTTCAGGTGTATGTAGTTAGCAACCCTCAGGTGTGGGTAGCCGGCAAGGCTTCAGGTGTGGGTAGTTGGCAACCTTCAGGTGTGGGAAGCCGGCAAGGCTTCAGGTGTATGTAGTTGGCAACCCTCAGGTGTGGGTAGCCGGCAAGGCTTCAGGTGTGGGTAGTTGGCAAACTTCAGCTGTGGGTAGCTGGCAAGGCTTCAGGTGTGGGTAGTTGGCAACCTTCAGGTGTGGGTAGCCGGCAAGGCTTCAGGTGTGGGTAGTTGGCAACCCTCAGGTGTGGGTAGCTGTCAGGGCTTCAGGTGTGGGTAGCTGGCAAGGCTTCAGGTGTGGGTAGCCCGCAAGTCTTCAGGTGTGGGTAGTTGTCAACCTTTAGGTGTGGGTAGCCGGCAAGGCTTCAGGTGTGGGTAGCTGGAAAGGCTTCAGCTGTGGGTAGTTGGCAACCTTCCGGTGTGGGTAGCTGGCAAGGCTTCAGGTGTGGGTAGTTTGCAACTTTCAGGTGTGGGTAGCCGGCAAGGCTTCAGGTGTGGGTAATTGGCAACTTTCAGGTGTGGGTAGATGGCAGGGCTTCAGGTGTGGGTAGCCGGCAACCTTCAGTTGTGGGTAGCTGGCAAGCCTTCAGGTGTGGGTAGCCGGCAAGGCTTCAGTTGTGGGTAGCTGGCAACCTTCAGTCGTGGGTAGCCGGCAGGGCTTCAGGTCTGGGTAGCCGGCAGGGTTTCAGGTGTGGGTAGCTAGCAACCTTCAGTCGTGGGTAGCCGGCAGGGCTTCAGGTGTGGGTAACCGGCAAGGCTTCAGTTGTGGGTAGCCGTCAGGGCTTCAGTCGTGGGTAGCTGGCAACCTTCAGTCGTGGGTAGCAAGCAGGACTTCCGGTGTGGGTAGCCTGCAAGGCTTCAGGTGTGGGTAGCCGGCAGGGCTTCAGGTGTGGGTAGCCGGCAAGCCTTCAGGTGTGGGTAGCCGGCAAGACTTCAGGCGTGGTAGCCGGCAGGGCTTCAGGTGTGGGTAGCCGGCAAGCCTTCAGGTGTGGGTAGTTGGCAACCTTCAGGTGTGGGTAGCCGGCAAGGCTTCAGGTGTGGGTGGCCGGCAAGGCTTCAGGTGTGGGTAGCTGGCAAGGCTTCAGGTGTGGGTAGTTGGCAACCTTCAGGTGTGGGTAGCCGGCAAGGCTTCAGGTGTGGGTGGCCGGCAAGGCTTCAGGTGTGGGTAGCTGGCAAGGCTTCAGTTGTGGGTAGCTGGCAAGGCTTCAGGTGTGGGTAGTTGGCAACCTTCAGGTGTGGGTACCCGGCAAGCCTTCAGGTGTGGGTAGCTGGCAAGGCTTCAGGTGTGGTTAGCTGGCAAGGCTTCAGGTGTGGGTAGCCGGCAAGGCTTCTGGTGTGGGTAGCTGGCAACCTTCAGTCGTGGGTAGCTGGCAAGCCTTCAGGTGTGGGTAGCCGGCAAGGCTTCAGGTGTGGGTAGCCGGCAAGGCTTCAGGTGTGGGTAGCCGGCAAGGCTTCAGGTGTGGGTAGTTGGCAACCTTCAGGTGTGGGTAGCTGGCAAGCCTTCAGGTGTGGTTAGCCGGCAAGGCTTCAGGTGTGGGTAGCCGGCAAGGCTTCAGGTGTGGGTAGTTGGCAACCTTCAGGTGTCGGTAGCTGGCAAGGCTTCAGGTGTGGTTAGCCGGCAAGGCTTCAGGTGTGGGTAGCCGGCAGGGCTTCAGGTGTGGGTAGCTGGCAAACTTCAGTCGTGGGTAGCTGGCAACCTTCAGGTGTGGGTAGACGGCAAGCCTTCAGTCGTGGGTAGGCGGCAGGAATTCAGGTGTGGGTAGCCGGCAAGCCTTCAGGTGTGGGTAGCCGGCAAGACTTCAGGCGTGGGTAGCCGGCAAGACTTCAGGCGTGGGTAGCCGGCAAGACTTCAGGCGTGGGTAGCCGGCAGGGCTTCAGGCGTGGGTAGCCGGCAGGGCTTCAGGTGTGGGTAGCCGGCAAGCCTTCAGGTGTGGGTAGTTGGCAACATTCAGGTGTGGGTAGATGGCAGGGCTTCAGGTGTGGGTAGCCGGCAAGGCTTCAGTTGTGGGTAGTTGGCAACCTTCAGTCGTGGGTAGCCGGCAGGGCTTCAGGTGTGGGTAGCCGGCAAGCCTTCAGGTGTGGGTAGCTGGCAGGGCTTCAGGTCTGGGTAGCCGGCAGGGTTTCAGGTGTGGGTAGCTAGCAACCTTCAGTCGTGGGTAGCCGGCAGGGCTTCAGGTGTGGGTAACCGGCAAGGCTTCAGTTGTGGGTAGCCGTCAGGGCTTCAGTCGTGGGTAGCTGGCAACCTTCAGTCGTGGGTAGCAAGCAGGGCTTCCGGTGTGGGTAGCCTGCAAGGCTTCAGGTGTGGGTAGCCGGCAGGGCTTCAGGTGTGGGTAGCCGGCAAGCCTTCAGGTGTGGGTAGCCGGCAAGACTTCAGGCGTGGTAGCCGGCAGGGCTTCAGGTGTGGGTAGCCGGCAAGCCTTCAGGTGTGGGTAGTTGGCAACCTTCAGGTGTGGGTAGCCGGCAAGGCTTCAGGTGTGGGTGGCCGGCAAGGCTTCAGGTGTGGGTAGCTGGCAAGGCTTCAGGTGTGGGTAGTTGGCAACCTTCAGGTGTGGGTAGCCGGCAAGGCTTCAGGTGTGGGTGGCCGGCAAGGCTTCAGGTGTGGGTAGCTGGCAAGGCTTCAGTTGTGGGTAGCTGGCAAGGCTTCAGGTGTGGGTAGTTGGCAACCTTCAGGTGTGGGTACCCGGCAAGCCTTCAGGTGTGGGTAGCTGGCAAGGCTTCAGGTGTGGTTAGCTGGCAAGGCTTCAGGTGTGGGTAGCCGGCAAGGCTTCTGGTGTGGGTAGCTGGCAACCTTCAGTCGTGGGTAGCTGGCAAGCCTTCAGGTGTGGGTAGCCGGCAAGGCTTCAGGTGTGGGTAGCCGGCAAGGCTTCAGGTGTGGGTAGCCGGCAAGGCTTCAGGTGAGGGTAGTTGGCAACCTTCAGGTGTGGGTAGCTGGCAAGCCTTCAGGTGTGGTTAGCCAGCAAGGCTTCAGGTGTGGGTAGCCGGCAAGGCTTCAGGTGTTGGTAGTTGGCAACCTTCAGGTGTCGGTAGCTGGCAAGGCTTCAGGTGTGGTTAGCCGGCAAGGCTTCAGGTGTGGGTAGCCGGCAGGGCTTCAGGTGTGGGTAGCTGGCAAACTTCAGTCGTGGGTAGCTGGCAACCTTCAGGTGTGGGTAGACGGCAAGCCTTCAGTCGTGGGTATGCGGCAGGAATTCAGGTGTGGGTAGCCGGCAAGCCTTCAGGTGTGGGTAGCCGGCAAGCCTTCAGGTGTGGGTAGCCGGCAAGACTTCAGGCATGGGTAGCCGGCAAGACTTCAGGCGTGGGTAGCCGGCAAGACTTCAGGCGTGGGTAGCCGGCAAGACTTCAGGCGTGGGTAGCCGGCAGGGCTTCAGGCGTGGGTAGCCGGCAGGGCTTCAGGTGTGGGTAGCCGGCAAGCCTTCAGGTGTGGGTAGTTGGCAACATTCAGGTGTGGGTAGATGGCAGGGCTTCAGGTGTGGGTAGCCGGCAAGGCTTCAGGTGTGGGTAGTTGGCAACCTTCAGGTGTCGGTAGCTGGCAAGGCTTCAGGTGTGGTTAGCCGGCAAGGCTTCAGGTGTGGGTAGCCGGCAGGGCTTCAGGTGTGGGTAGCTGGCAAACTTCAGTCGTGGGTAGCTGGTAACCTTCAGGTGTGGGTAGACGGCAAGCCTTCAGTCGTGGGTAGGCGGCAGGAATTCAGGTGTGGGTAGCCGGCAAGCCTTCAGGTGTGGGTAGCCGGCAAGACTTCAGGCGTGGGTAGCCGGCAAGACTTCAGGTGTGGGTAGCCGGCAGGGCTTCAGGTGTGGGTAGCCGGCAAGCCTTCAGGTGTGGGTAGCCGGCAAGACTTCAGGCGTGGTAGCCGGCAGGGCTTCATGTGTGGGTAGCCGGCAAGCCTTCAGGTGTGGGTAGTTGGCAACCTTCAGGTGTGGGTAGCCGGCAAGGCTTCAGGTGTGGGTGGCCGGCAAGGCTTCAGGTGTGGGTAGCTGGCAAGGCTTCAGGTGTGGGTAGTTGGCAACCTTCAGGTGTGGGTAGCCGGCAAGGCTTCAGGTGTGGGTGGCCGGCAAGGCTTCAGGTGTGGGTAGCTGGCAAGGCTTCAGTTGTGGGTAGCTGGCAAGGCTTCAGGTGTGGGTAGTTGGCAACCTTCAGGTGTGGGTACCCGGCAAGCCTTCAGGTGTGGGTAGCTGGCAAGGCTTCAGGTGTGGTTAGCTGGCAAGGCTTCAGGTGTGGGTAGCCGGCAAGGCTTCTGGTGTGGGTAGCTGGCAACCTTCAGTCGTGGGTAGCTGGCAAGCCTTCAGGTGTGGGTAGCCGGCAAGGCTTCAGGTGTGGGTAGCCGGCAAGGCTTCAGGTGTGGGTAGCCGGCAAGGCTTCAGGTGTGGGTAGTTGGCAACCTTCAGGTGTGGGTAGCTGGCAAGCCTTCAGGTGTGGTTAGCCGGCAAGGCTTCAGGTGTGGGTAGCCGGCAAGGCTTCAGGTGTGGGTAGTTGGCAACCTTCAGGTGTCGGTAGCTGGCAAGGCTTCAGGTGTGGTTAGCCGGCAAGGCTTCAGGTGTGGGTAGCCGGCAGGGCTTCAGGTGTGGGTAGCTGGCAAACTTCAGTCGTGGGTAGCTGGCAACCTTCAGGTGTGGGTAGACGGCAAGCCTTCAGTCGTGGGTAGGCGGCAGGAATTCAGGTGTGGGTAGCCGGCAAGCCTTCAGGTGTGGGTAGCCGGCAAGACTTCAGGCGTGGGTAGCCGGCAAGACTTCAGGCGTGGGTAGCCGGCAAGACTTCAGGCGTGGGTAGCCGGCAGGGCTTCAGGCGTGGGTAGCCGGCAGGGCTTCAGGTGTGGGTAGCCGGCAAGCCTTCAGGTGTGGGTAGTTGGCAACATTCAGGTGTGGGTAGATGGCAGGGCTTCAGGTGTGGGTAGCCGGCAAGGCTTCAGTTGTGGGTAGTTGGCAACCTTCAGTCGTGGGTAGCCGGCAGGGCTTCAGGTGTGGGTAGCCGGCAAGCCTTCAGGTGTGGGTAGCTGGCAGGGGTTCAGGTGTGGGTAGCTGGCAAACTTCAGTCGTGGGTAGCTGGCAACCTTCAGGAGTGGGTAGACGGCAAGCCTTCAGTCGTGGGTAGCCGGCAGGACGTCAGGCGTGGGTAGCCGGCAGGGCTTCAGGTGTGGGTAGCCGGCAAGCCTTCAGGTGTGGGTAGCCGGCAAGACTTCAGGCGTGGTAGCCGGCAGGGCTTCAGGTGTGGGTAGCCGGCAAGCCTTCAGGTGTGGGTAGCCGGCAAGGCTTCAGGTGTGGGTAGCCGGCAGGGCTTCAGGTGTGGGTAGTTGGCAACTTTCAGGTGTGGGTAGCTGGCAAGGCTTCAGGTGTGGGTAGCCGTCAGGGCTACAGGCGTAGGTTTCAGACAGAGCTACAGGCCAGGCTTCAGAGGGAAGGAAGGGAACAGTCCAACCTCAGGGCAACAGCAAAGACAGCCTGACTTACCCAGCGGAGGCAAGGACAGGAAGTGATAGATCCCACAGTAGGGTAATGGCAAGAACGGCCTGACTTAACCCACAGAGGTGAGGACAGGATACCGATGAGACAAACCAGTGACCACACTTGAATCCAGGGCCACTTATATTCCAGCCTCAATATGAGAATCAGGTGCCTGTGATTAAGCCCAACTGAAACAACAGACATCCAGAAGACCCGGAGTCCGGAGTATCACAAACCGGTCTGTGAACCGGAACACAGACTTCACGGACCGGACCATGACAATATCAGCCCCGAGATTCACTTTCCTTCAGACATACTCAGCAAACCTACAGAATAGTAACTGTAGCAGGATCAATGAAAGATCAAGTATAGTGCAGAAGACAGCAAACTGTGCAAATGCAAAAATGTATAAATAGCAATAAATAACAAGAACATGACTCTTTAAGGAGAGATCATTGGTTGTGGGAACATCTCAATGGATGAGCAAGTGAGTGTAGTTATCCCCTTTTGTTCAAGAGTCTGATGGTTGAGGGCTCATAACTGTTCTTGAACCTGGTGGTGTGAGTCTTGAGGCTCTTGTACCTTCTATCTGATGGCAGCAATGAGAAAAGAGCATGGCCTGGGTGGTGAGGATCTCTGATGATGGATGCTGCTGTTCTAAGACAGTATTTCATGTAGATGTGATCAATGATTGGGAGGGCTTTACCCATGATATACTGGGCCAAATCCACTTTCTGTTCAAAGGCATTTGTGTTCCCACATCACATCAGGCCATGTTGCTGCCAGTCAATACACTTTCTGCTACACAACCATAGACTTTTGTCAAAATTTCTGCTGTCACGCTGAATCTCAGCAGGCTCCTAAGGAAGTAAAGGCACGGCCATGCTTTCTTCACAAATACATTTGCTTGCTGGGTCCAGGACATGTCCTCCAGAATAGTAACAATCCGGAATCTAAAGTTGCTAACCCTCTCACCTCAATACACCAATGAGGACTGGCTCGTGGACCTCTGTTTTCCCTCTTCTGAAGTCTACAATTAGTCCTTGGTCTTGCTGACATTGAGAGAGAGGTTGTTGTTGTGACACCACTCAGCCAGATTTTCAATTTCCCTCCGTATGCTGATTCATCACAACCAGTAACTGAGAGAGTCAAGAGAGAAAATTTCTGGGGTTTACTGGGATTTTGACAAAACTCTTTGCTCTGTTTTGCCCTCTGAAATCAGGGGATAATGGTGGAACGCTGTCCATAAATGAAGTCCTGGAGAATTGGAGATAGTGAATGTTCAAGAAGGGGAAATAGGAATAATCTAGGAGTGATAGCCCATGGGTTTTACATCAGTGATAGAAAAGCTATTGGAGAGTATTCTCTGGGATTGGATTTGCTTACATTTGGATGCCTTGCAATTTGATTGAGGTTTTCGAGGAGGTGAAGAAGGTGGTTTATAACAGTGGAGTAGTGGATGTTGACTGCATGGGAAGGAAACTGAATGGCCTCTCATGGTGGGTTGATCCCGATAATTAAGATTGAGGTGAATGTGGAGGGTGAGCACCGGCTGCCTGTCTTTTAATCACTCGCTGCCAGAGAGGGAAAGGCCTGCCGCTGTGCCTGGAGAGTGTTGCCCAAGTTTTCTGTGTTTCGAATGTGAACTTGGACTAGAAATTTTTTTTCAGTGAGAATCAGAATCAGGATCTGGACAACAATTTTTTTTCAAAAGTGTTGCTTCCTCAGTATTTTTTTTTTGTTTATGATAGACTGCTTGAAGATGAACACAAATATAATTTCAGACTACTTGTATCACATAGGAATTTGGAGAAACAACAAATGAACTTTTATTGAATATAATGTGTTTCATTGCATAATGGTGCTGATGCTTTGCAATAGTTCAATTAAATTAAAAACATTTTGTTAATGATTTTCATCTGTACTCAGTGTCTGAGGCTTCTCGCTTAAGTGTCCAACAATAATTCACCAGCATTGATGGATTCCAGATGCCCTGGTATCTTTTCTCCATGACCGCAATGTCCTGGAGAAACCTTTCACCATGCTCGTCACTAACAGCACCAAGGTTTGCAGGGAAGAAGACTAAATGGGAATAGAGAAAATGAATCTTTAGTGACATGTTGCACTTCATGGTTTTATATGCTTGAAGCATGCTTTCAACCAGCTGCGTGCAGTTTGGTGCTCTGTAGATGCCGAGAAAAATTTCAGCAACTTCTTTGAATGCTTTCCATGTGATTTTTTCTGGTCCCACTAGAAATTCTTCAAATTACCTGTCATTGATGACCTGTTTGATTTGTGGTCCAACAAAAATGCTTTCCTTAATCTTGGCATCAGTTATTCAGGGAAGCATCTATCTCAAATATCAAAATCCTTCATAGAAATTTTTGTGCCTGGTGATAGCAAATTCCATCCTTACAGTCCTGAACCCAATAATTATTCTTAAAACCTGTCCTACCATGCAGCAGCCGCTTTGCCTAAGCATGCCCAAGCATGCCTGGACAAGATAGGAAACTTTCCAGCTTACATTGTAGGCAACATTTTAATTGACTTGAATTATGAATTGAAATAATAAACATAAGTGATTTCAAAAATGGTGCATGATACAATGTGAAACACATAAGGTTGAAAGAAAGCAAATGCAGGCTGCACTGCTAGTTTTGGGGATTGATAGTTCTCATTTGAAAACTTTACTAACTAACAGAAGTGACTTGAATTTAATTCACAATACTGTCTTTCATTATTTAGAAACAATAGTCCTCTTTGGGGTAATTTAGTTTTCATTTGATAAAGAACGAAGGGGTTTTATTTCCCAACTTTCTATTCCACACTCCAGTCCAGTTGGTGGTGGGAATGCACCTTTAATTTGGACTGCCAACCGCCATTAAAAGTCAGAAGAAGAAAAAGAAGGTGAAGAAAACTTTATCTCAACAGTACTTGGAACTTTATGTGCAATTCTGCCTGCTCCATTACAGGGAGGATATGATGTTTTTGGAGAGGGTGTGGAAGAGGTGTACCAGGACGCTGCTTGGATTAGAGGGTATTAGCTACAAGGAGAGTTTGGACAAACTTGGATTGCTTTCATAGGAGCATCATTGGCAGGAGGGGTACCTGTCAGAAGCTTAAAAAGTTCTGAGAGGCATAGATAAGGAAGGCAGTCAGAATATTGTTCTCTCAGTAGAAACGTCAGATGTTGAGAGGAAAAAGTTTAATGGGATATGCAGGACATTGTTTTTATTTAAACAGAGAGCACTATGTGCCTGAAAGAGGCTGATAGGGATAGTGTTGGAAGCAGTTATGACAGTGACGTCCAAGCAACTTGAAGATAGACATAAGAACGTGCAGGGAATGAAGGGATGTGGATCATGTACAAGTGGGAAAGATTAACTTAATTTGGCTTACATACTGAGAGCCAAAAAACTCATTCCTAATCTGTAGTATTTCATGATTTCAAAAGCATTGATGTGCAGACCAATCTTATGGTGCAAGTTCACAGCACCCTGCAAGTGGCAACACAGGTAAATAGGGTGATAAAGGTGGCTTACAGCACCGTTGCCTTCACCTGTTGGGACGTCGAGCAGAAAAGTCGGGAAGTCATGTTGCAGCTGCACAAAACTTTAGTTAGGCCACAGTTGGAATATTCTGTTTGCCCCATTACAGAAGGTATGTGGGGGTAGTGGAGGAGAGACGGCAGAAATTGTTTAACAGAATGTTGTCTCAGAGTCTTAACTGTAGCACAAAGTCGGACAAAGAGATCGTTTTCTCTGGAGTGTTGGAGGCCAACGGGTATCCTGATTGAAGTACAGTATTTTAAATATGACAGGTATACATAGGCTAGCTAGTCAGAGCTTTCTCCTCCCAGGTGGAAATCTCAAGTACTAGAGGACATGGGATGAGGGTGAAGGAGGAAATTGTCTGGAATGTGTCACAAGGTAACTGAGAGGAGTGTGTACAAATAAAATATCTAAAATATATTCAGACAGGAGAAAGAACAAGCAGGGAATGGGGAATATGAATCACATGCAATTACATGGGATTGGTTGTATTAGGCATTTTGGTTGCCACTGATATTGTTGTCCAAGGAGCCTGTTCTGTGCTGTACTGCTATTTAATGGAAACCTCTGCAGAATTAGGATGTTACTTGAATATGTACATGTCAATCTTTCTTTTCTAAATTGCAAGGGAAAAAGTAACTAAACTATCTGATCTCTCATGATATGATAACTCTCGCAGTTATTAATCTGGAAAGCCTACCAAACCTTTGGACAGACTACATTGTTACTATATCTCATTTTAGGTAACAAGAACAAAGCTCTGCACAACATTCTCAGTACAGCCTCACCCGAAACGTTGACTGTACTTTTTCCCAGAGATGCTGCCTGGCCTGCTCTCCTCCAGCACTTTGTGTGTGTTGCTTGGATTTCCAGTGTCTGCAGATTTTCTCGTTTGTGATTTGGTCCTCTTACCTCAGAGTCTTGTTTCACTGCCAATTATTCTCATTTTCCAGGGACCATGACCCAACCTGATCTATCTTTCCTCAGAAGACAAGCCCTTCATCCCAACAATCAACCAAATTCCTTGAGCTCCCTCCTCAGCGAGTGTCTCTAGTCAGCCTGTTCACAGACTGTGCACTAAAACTTCCTGGATACGTCTAACAAATTCACCCATCTAATCCTCTTGCACTAGGTCAATCAACGTTAAGCAAATTAAAGTTCCCATGACAACAACCCTGTTATATTTCAACCATTTAAATATCTGCCTCCCGATCTGTTCCCAGTGTCTTTGTTGCTTTTTGAGGGTCTATAGAATGCTCCAAATAGAGGGATTGCTCCCTTCCTGTTTCAAACCTTCCCCCTCACTGACTCAGTAGACAATCCCTCCATGACACCCTCTCTTTCTGCAACTGTGATACTCTCCCTAATTAGTGTCATGCCACTTTTTAAAAAAGGATGTAGGCAAAAGATGGGCAACTATAGGCCAATTAGCTTAACATCTCCAGTCAGGAAGAAGCGTAAAGCTGTCATTAAGGAATAAATAGCAAAACATTTAGAAAGGAGTGGGTCCATTAGATAGACACAGCATGGATTCAGAAAGCACAGGTCCTGTTTGACAAAATTACTGAAGTTCTTTGAGGCCATAATGAGTGCAGTGGATAGAGGGGAACAGGTGGATGTCGTATACTTGGATTTCCAGAAGCCGTTCGATAAGGTGCTGCACAAGAGACTGATAAATAAGATACAGATACGTAGAGTCAGAGGAAGTGTATTGGCATGGATAGTGGATTGGTCAACCAATAGAAGGTTGACCAATAGAAGGCAGTGAGTTGGTATAAATGGGTGTTTCTCCGGTTGGCAGTTGGTGGTGAGTGGGGTGTTGCAGGGGTCAGAGCTGGGCCTGCAGCTGTTTACCATTTACATTGATGATTTGGAAGAGGGAACTGTGTGTAGTGTAGCAAAATTTGCTGATGACACTCAACTGAGTGGAAAAGCAAATTGTACAGAGGATGTGGAGAGTCTGCAGAGCGGTATAGATGGGTTAAGTGAGTGGGCCAAGGTCTGGCAGATGGAATACAACGTTGTTAAATGTGAAAACACCAGGAAATCTGCAGATGCTGGAAAATCAAACAACACACACAAAATGCTGGTGGAACAAAGCAGGCCAGGCAGCATCTATAAGGAGAAGCATTGTCATCCTGACGAAGGGTCTCGGCCCAAAACGTCGACAGTGCTTCTCCTTACAGATGCTGCCTGACCTGCTGTGTTCCACCAGCATTTTGTGTGTGTTGTTTGTTAAATGTGAGTTCATCCACTTTGGAAGAAATTATAGAAGAGCAGATTATTATTAAATAGTGAAAGATTGCAGCATGCTGTGGTGTAGAGGGATTTGGGGTGCTTGTGCATGAATCACAAAAAGTTGGCTTAAGGGTGCAACAGGTTATCAAGAAGGCAAATGGAATGTTGGCCTTCATTGCTAGAGGGATTGAATTCAAGAGCAGGGAGGTCTTGCTGCAACTATACAGGGTACTGGTGAAACCGCACCTGGAGTACTGTGTGCAGTTCTGATCTCCATACTTGAGGAAGAATATACTGGCTTTGGAGGAGGCTCGAGGAGGTTCACCAGGTTGATTCCAGAGATGAAGGGGTTAACCTATGGGGAGAGATTGAGCCACCTGGGACAAATCTCTCTGGAATTCAGAAGAATGAGAGGGGATCTTATAGAAACATACAAAATTTTGGAAGGGATGGATAAGATAGAAGTACGAAAGTTGTTTCCATTGGTAGATGAGTCTGGAACTGGGGGACATTGCCTCAAGATTCAGGGGAGAAGATTTAGGATGGAAATGAGGAGAAACCGTTTTTCCCAGAGAGTGGTGAATCTGTGCAATTCTCTGTCCAGGGAAGCAGTTGAGGCTTCTTCACTAAATATACTTAAGATACAGTTGGATAGATTTTTACATAGTAGGGGAATTAAGGGTAATGGGGAAAAGGCAGGTAGATGGAGCTGAGTTACGGACAGATCAGCCGTGATCTTATTGAATGTCAGAGCAGGCTCGATGGGCCGGATGGCCTACTTCTGCTCCTGTTTCTTCTGTTCTTATGTTCTTATCTCCGTCCACTCCACCGACGGTCATTCCAACAATGGCTGCTCCACTTTCCGCTGCCTTACTTTAGTTTCTTTCTGTCAATCAATCCCACTGATTGGGCACTGTGCTGCTCAAAGCTCCAATCTGCCACGTGTCGCTGTCTTTTCTACTCATTTGGTGAACCTGAGTGAACCACCCCTTCTCAGGCTTCGATCTCTGTGATGGAGGCTGCTCAAAGTTCCAGGAGGCAGGTAGGGAGGTGACTGTCAGGAGAAGGAAAGGGAGTAGACAGACAGTGCAGAGTAACCCTGTGGCTATTCCCGTCAATAACTAGTATACCACTCTGAGTGGTGTTGGGGGAATGACCTACTGGGAGGCATGGGTTATGGGTGAAAGGTGAAAAGTTTAATGGGCTTATGAGGGGAAAATTCTTCACTCGGAGGTTCGTGAGAGTGTGGAACAAGCTGCCAACACAAGCAGAGCATGCAAGGTCAGTTTCAGAGAAGTTTGGTTAGGGACTGTACATGGTTGGCAGGGGTGTGGAGGGCCATGGTCCCAGTGCAAGTCGATGGGAGTAGGCAATTTAAATGATCCAGCATGGACTACATGGGCCAAAGGGCCTGTTTCTGTGTTGGACTTTTCTATGACTCTGTGACTAAGGTTTGAGAAGAAACTGAAGAGTTGTGAACAAAGCCTGGTGCTTGCAAACCAGATTCTCTCCACACTTCCCACTGACTTGGGAAAGTGGCTGATATAATCACAGATCCAACCCACTCTGGTAATTCTCTCTTTTACCCTCTCCCATTGAGTAGGAGATACAAAGCCCCGAGAGAACGAACCACCAGACTCCAGGACAGTTTCTATGACACGGTTATCAAACTCCTGAATAGACCTCTCACACTCTAAAATATGAACACGTACCCCCCAGTCTAACACAATGCAGCCATCACACATTATTGTGTAATTGTGTAATTACTTGCACTGTAATTTCTCTGCAACAGCACCATATTCCACATTGTTTTCTTTTTACTACCTCAATATACTCATGTATGAAATGATCTATCAGGATGGCATGCAAAACAAAAGCTTCCCACTATACCTTGGTACAAATGGCAATAATACTCACCGAGAACACGCAGTTCAACTGCAGATTGCTTGAAGTCAGTTCTGTCTTCAACTGAACAGGAATATCGCCCTTCATCATCCTGCCTTACGTTCTGAGAGAAACATTTCCTTTGGTGATTTCATCTTTAAACAGTTCTGTCCTTCCTCTGTAATCCTGGTGTTGAGCGAGGGGGTCATCTTGTCCATGTCTGTACACGTGGATGGGTGAGCTGAGACCTGATTTCAGCCACTGCACTGCCATGTTGCTGGCAGAGGTTGGTGGGAGCAGCTCACATTCCAGTACAACATCTTCACCTGCAATGGCTACAAAAGGCTCATCGGGTACAAATAGGATAAAATCACCTGGAGAGAAATAATTGATAAGACAAGGAACCCATATTGAACATTGATAAGGAACTTGTTACCCAATATACAGTTCAACTACAACACAACCAGGACTGTGAACTCAAATGAAAAGAATCTCAACAAGTATTACGATATTGATTACAAACGATCAAATTGAAATGGGTAAGTGTGTAGCTGGTTTTAACACAAGTTTGTATATAAATTTACTGCGGATTATAATAACAATGTTAAAGAATATTGGTCCTGCCCCTCTTCTACCCCACCCCCTCTAACCATCAAAATAGTTTTGGCATCCCACAGAGCAGCGGGGTGGAAAATAACATCCCACAGCTACTCCACCGCAACCCACCCAACAGGCATGAAGAAAGGGGTGGTTTGGGTCTGAGGGTGGGTAATGGTGTGGGTGGAACTCAGCACGGAAATCTCTATGTGAAATCCAGCCAGGCGGCAGCTGGACAGAAAAGCCCAAATTACAAACAAGACAATTGATGAGAAAAGTTTATTGCATTCCAAGTGCTTAAAGTCCAACTTTTGAGGGTTGAAGTAACGTCTTTATATTCTCATTGTCCAGTCATCATTTATTTTTTAATATAAACTGCAAAAAAGCTGAAGTTCCATCACTACCCCAATCAAACATCACTCCCGGCATCATGCCAAACAGAAATAAAACCCCGATGCCCACTGTTTGCCATCTGATCCAGATCCTCTACCCCACTCTTCTACAGTCACATCTTCCTGTCCCTGATCATTCACCAATTCAGTGATGGGAATTGAAGGGTGTGACTGCCTCCTGGAATATCATGCCAACCCTCCCCGATGTATTGAAGTGTTTGGAGCTCATCACCCTGAGCCAAGTACTTCAACCAGAGAACACTTGCAGATGGTTACAGTTTGATCAGTTTGGATCAAATTGTAGGCTGAAGGGGTGAGCTGGGAACCGTGGCTCCAAACTCATTTCTATAAATCAGGATTTCTCAGCCAGGGTTTCACAGATCCCTGGTGTTCCATTGGAGGTCCTTAGGGGATCCGTGAGAGATCATGATGCTAGCGCCCACCGTGGTGGGCAGTGACCGAGCAGCCCCATTAGCAACCTCAGTCCAGTATGGCAGTGGGCAGCAGGACTGTGTTTATTTGGAAGAATCCATCTCAGTTTTTGATGTGAGATGGGGAGGCCGTTAATATCTGGAGAGCTCACGGAGGGGAGGAGCATGATGTGTTTCTTCCGAGCATTGAATGGACCTGCCCAACAGGCTGTGATGTCAGCCTCTCCCTCCCGAATTACCTCCCCTGATTTCCCCTTACGTGCTGCCAACTGATTTTTGGGAGCGAACAAACTACTGGTGTGGTGGAAACTTGAGGGAAATTTTCATTGTTAAGTCGGTGCAGTGTGGCGATTTTTGAGAGGATGTGTGAGATGGAAGAGGATACTTGGCCTAGGCCTATGGTCATTTCTGATAAGGTTAATGATGCGGAATTACAATCTTCTGAGTCATTTCACTGCGGTAGAGCAACAGTGGGCACACAAAAGTCCGTTTATACAATGAGAGCTGCTCATCAATGGGTTTTACATGGACTGGTGATCCACGTTGTCCAATTCCATTGAGCCTAGTCTGTAGCAAACAACTTACAAATGCAGCAATGGCTCCAGAAACATTGAAAAGACACTTAACTACAGATCACAGCCATTTGACACATAATTGTGCTGATTATTTTAAAAAACCATTTGGAATCTCAAGAAAAAAAGATTAAAGCTTTTGAAAATAAAGTCACAGTCATTTAAAGAGTTCAGGAAGCACGTCACTTAGTAGCTTTAAGACCAGTTCACTGGAGAATGTTTAAAGAACTGTGTGAAACCCTGGACAAAGAGCACACCGATCTCCTGCTACATACAGAAATCTGGTGGCTGAGCAGAGGAAGAGAGCACAACGGGGTGTTTGAGTGAAAGGCGAATTGCAGGTGTACTTTCTAGAAGATAGTAGGCCAGATTTTGCTGAGTGCTCTGCAGATGAAGAATGTCTGCAGAAACTATCCTACTTAACAGACATTTTCCATCAAATGAACCAGTTGAACGTCTGCAATGTCCTGAAGGAAATGTTTTGACTTCAGGTGACAAGATTCTTGGATTTAAAAGGAAATTGAATCTTTGGAAAAATCATGTTGCAAAAGCAAATCTTGTAATGTTTCCATTGCTGTTTGGATTTGAGAGTGAGGAAGGATATCAGAAAGTCTCGAATCTTGTTGAAAACCACCTGGAAGAACTGCAGAACAAAATTGAACAGTCATTTCTCTCCATTTCAACACAAGAGTATGACTGGTTGAGGGAATCTTTCTCTGAATCTTCTGCTCAGCCTGTGAACCTGACTTTGAGAGAAGAGGATGAACTTTGTGAGCTGCACTCTGATCATGCACTCAAGATTAGATTTACTGACCTGACCCTGGACAAGTTCTGGATTTCTGTAGAAGAGTATCCTGCCATTCATCGGAAAGCAATGAACATTTTGCTTCGGCTTTTAACTTCTTACATGTGTGAGCAAGACTTTTCTTGTTTAATAAGCAACAAAAGCAAGGATAGAAATACTCTTATTTCAGTTGAAGGTGTGCTTACCTCGTTCGACCAAAAATTGAGAACTTTATTATGTTTGCCTTATGGAATTTTAAAATTTATGAAATGGAAGGAAAGATTAATTTCAAGAAAGGTAAGCTAAGCTTAATGATCTGTTATATTTTCAAGAAAGGTCAGCTGAACATTCATTCCCTGCTCAAAAGAGCATTGACAATTATTTTTGATTTATTATATCAACAACTTACTGATTACACTAACGTACCATGAGCTGTAGATATAATTTTTATGCAGGGGTTCACTGAGAACTAAAAATTATTTCAACGTTGCCTCCATGGCCAAAAGTTTTAGAAAGGCTGCTCTAAGTATTTGCGTGACATTTTCTTCTATGACTGATTGCTTGGAGATAAATAGCAGAATTAGATAGTTGCAAGTTCCTGATGAATTTAGCAGAGATGGTGCCTCTCACCACAGCGGATCCCCACACCCCAGTAGCCTAAGTGAGCTGTCTCAGCTCTTCTTAAAAGCTGGTCTCAGGGCCTCCCTGACCGATGGATGTTGACATGGAAACATAGAAAACCTATAGCGCAATACAAGCCTTTCAGCCCACAAAGCTGTGCCGAACATATAACTACTTTAGAAATTACCTAGGGGTACCCATAGCCCTCTATTTTTCTAAGCTCCATGTACCTATCATATCCGCCTCCACCACCATCGTCAGTAGCCTATTCCATGCACTTACCACTTTCTGAGTAACAAAAATTACCCCGACATCTCCTCTGTACCTACTTCCAAGCTCCTTAAAAAATGCCCTCTCACCTTAGCCATTTCAGCCCTGGGAAAAAGCCTCTGGCTATCCACACAATCAACGCCTCTTATCATCTTGTACACCTTTATCGGGTCACCTCTCATCCTCTGCCGCTCCAAGGAGAAAAGGCCAACTTTGCTCAACCTATTCTCATAAGGCATGTTCCCCAATCCAGGCAACATCCTTGTAAATCTCCTCTGCACCCTTTCTATAGTTTCCACATCCTTCCTGAAGTGAGGCGACCAGAACTGAGCACAGTACTCCAAGTGGGGTCTGACCGGGGTCCTATATAGCTGCAACATTACCTCTTCTCTTAAACTCAATCCCACGGTTTATGAAGGCCAATGCACTGTATGCCTTCTAAACCACAGAGTCAACCTGTGCAGCAGCTTTGAGTGTCCAATGGACTTGGACCCTGATCCCTCTGATCCTCCACACTGCCAAGAGTTTTACCATTAATACCATATTCTATACTATGTATTATACTATACTATAGTATAGTAATAGTTTAGTAATATACAATATAGTATGTGAATATATTATACTATATTATCTCGTGGGAATGATCATCTGCGGGGCTCAGAACAGCTCTGAAAGAGGACCGGCCGTCACCCGTGGCTGTTGGTATGAGGGCACTGTTACGAGACCCAGGAGATTTCATTCCTGACACCACAACTGCCTTGTCGGCCATTCAAAGCGTTCCACCCTTCTCAGTAAATTCAATTCCTTTCCACCTATTCCTACCTCCCATCATGGTGTACAGCTCTCTTGGGTTCCTGTTGACCTACATTCCACCTCGTTTGTTTTAGCCTGCCCTGATGCACACCAGCATCCCCTTAGACCCCCTTATGATGGCCCATTTTGAATGGGGAGAAGACACTTTTTATCATAGAGAAGAGGGGTAAACCTGAATGTACTTCCATAGATCGCCTTAAACAGACCCACCAAGAATTCCACTAGCACGGCCTGCATCACATGACACTCCTCTGGAGGAGCCGAGGCACCTGCTGTTCCTCCTCCCATGGAACACAGAACCTGAGCTGGGCGGCTCATCCAAACTCCGGACAGGTTCACAGTGCCGGTTTTAGTGAATTATGGGGAGGGGGGAAGGCTGTGTAGTGTAATGTAATTAATGGAAACATATATAATTCACAACCACTGATATTGAGTTGGCGTTTCACTTTAAGAGGCTGGTCTGATATAATTATGTAATTTTTTTTAACCACACTTTGTGTTCAGGGTTTGGAGTATAATAAATGAGTTGTTATGGATTTTCTTAAACATAAAATGGCTTCTTCACTATTTTTATTTGTGAAAACCTACAGTGTTCTCTAATAGATTTGTATGGAAGCTCGACTTTCAGACGCACAGAACCCAAACTGCACATTTTACAGTAAAGGGCCTTTGAACAAGATGTTCCTGAATTGCTGTTCACACCCTGTTTAACATTCCTTTGCAGGATCATATCATTTATACGCCATCAATTTGGCATACAGCCTAATGATGACCTGGACTCACAAATATTGCTGGATGCAAAACAAACTTTGCTTTCTCAATTTACAAGACTGGTTCATCAATTATTCTTGAGGATGTGCTGATGTTTTGCTTCCTTGGACTTCTGGTGAATGCCAGACGTGAAGGAAGTAACAGCAGAAGAGTCGAGAGGCTGAGAAGCTGGGAGAGGGGGAGGAGTGATGGTGGCAGTGAGGGGGAGTAGGAGGGGTGAAAGGGAGAGAGGGTGAGGGGAGGGGAGAGAGAGAAAGAGAGAGGAGAGAGAAGAGAGAAAAGAGAGGAGAGAGAAGAGAGAAAAGAGAGGAGAGAGAGAGAGAGAGAGAGAGAGAGAGAGAGAGAGAGAGAGAGAAAATGAATGAATATGAATAGTCCTGTCATTGGTGGGAAGTTGTGAGCATCCCCTCCCCCACTGTCCTCAGCACCAATGTTCACCAACCCCACTCCCAATAACCTGAGATAAAATGCCCTTGGCCTCTCCACACAAGGTGGGATCAAGTTACTGGGCAAAGCAGCACCAGGTTCAGCACAGAGCCCCCACCTCACTTTAGAAATGTAGGGAACATTTCTAACCAACAGACTTGTATTAAAAAAGTGAAATTATTGTCAAGGTTTCAATAATTAGATTAGTAAAGTTTATTACATACTCCAAAACAGTATAGTGTTCAATAAAATAAAGGTACAAGCATTACAGTATCATATTAGTAAAAATATTGTTCCTGTGTGGGTTTATTCCAGTTCTTCTGGAAGATTCCCCAGTGAAACTGCTGAGAAACTTCAACAACACTGACCATCGCTGGGTAAGTCCAATGGAAATTGTAGCTGGGAAATGTTGGTTAGTCACAGTCAGAATGTAAGAACATAAGAAATAGGCACAGGAGTAGACCATCTGGCCGTTCGAGCTTGCCCCACCATTCCATAAGATTATGGCTGATTCTCCACCTACCAGCCTTTTCCCCATAAACCTTAATTCCCTACTATGCAAAAATCTATCCAACCCTGTATGAAATATATTTACTGATGTGGCATCCACTGCTTCATTGGGCAGAGAATTCCACAGACTCACCACTCTCTGGGAAAAGCAGTTCCTCCTCATCTCCACCTAAATCTACTCCCCCGAATCTTGAGGCTATGTCCCCGAGTTCTTGTCTCACCTACCAGTGGAAACAACTTTCCTGCCTTTATCTTATCTCGCCTTTTCATAATTTTGTATGTTTTGAGATCTGCTCTCATTCTTCTAAACACTCATCTCTGGAATCAACCTGGTGAGCCTCCTCTGCACCGACTCCATAGCCAGTATATCCTTCCTCGAGTAAGGAGACCAGAACTGCACACAGTACTCCAGGTGCAGCCTCAGCAGTACCCTGTACATTTGCAGCATTACCTCCCAGCTCCTAGAATCAATCCCTCCAGCGATGAAGGCCAGCATTCCATTTGCCTTCTCGATAGCCTGCTGTACCTGTAAACCAACCTCCAGTGATTCTTGCACAGGCAGTCCCAAGTCTCTCTGCAGAGCAGCATGCTGCAATTTTTTACCATTTAAATGATAATCTGCTCTTCCATTGTTCCTTCCAAAGTGGATGACCTCACATTTACCAACATTGTACTCTGTCTACCAGACCCTTGCCCACTCACTTAACCTATATATATCTTCTCCAGACCCTCAGAATCTTCTGCACAATTTGCTTTCCCACTCAATTTAGTATCATCAGCAAATGTAGATACACTACACTCGGTGCTCTCTTCCTTGCAGCCAATTACAACGCATCACAGACTGAAAGCTAAGTCATAGAAGAGGCTAAAGAACACAACTTAGGTGTATAAGGTGATGAGAGGCATTCACTCATTCATGATAGTCAGAGGCTTTTTCCCAGGGCTGAAATGGCTATCACGAGAGGATACAGGTTTAAGATGCTTGGAAGTAGGTGCAGAGGAGATGTCAGTGGTAAGTTTTTTACGCAGAGTGGTGAGTGTGTGGAATGGGCTGCCGACAATGATGGTGGAGGCAGATACGTTAGGGTCTCTGGATAGGTACATAGAGCTTAGAAAAATAGAGGGCAATGGGTAACCCTGGGTAATTTCTGAAGTAAGTACATGTTCGGCACAGCATTGTGGGCCGAAGGGCCTGTATTGAGCTGTAGTTTTTCTATGTTTCTAACTTCAGAGATTAGGGCAACATCAATGTGGTAAATTTAATTTAAATTAAATTAAATTAAAAAACTAAATTAAAGTAGAACCAGATCTGAAAGGCCGCTGCTGCTGTGTGCCGTGCTGCCCACAAGCTGATGTATGCATCTTAGCTGTCCAGATGTTCCAGGGTTGAGTGAAGTGCCAATAAGATGGCATGTGCTGTGGATCTGCGCGATGGAAGGGAAATTGGAGCAGATCTAAGCTGCTTCTCAGGCGGGAGCTAATATGCTTCATCACTGTGGATGTAAGCGCAAGAGGACTCCCCATGTCTTCTTGGCCACCGGTATAATTGAAACCTGCTTGAAGTAGGTGACAATAAACAATAAACAATAGGTGCAGGAGTAGGCCATTCAGTCCTTCAAGCCAGCACCACCATTCAATGTGATCATGGCTGATCATCCACAATCAGTACCCCATTCCTGCCTTCTCCCCATATCCCTTGACTCTGCTATCTTTAAGAGCTCTATCTAACTCTTTCTTGAAAGCATCCAGAGAATTGGCCTCCACTGCCTTCTGATGCAGAGCATTCCACAGATCCACAACTCTCTGGGTGAAAAAGTTTTTCCTCAACTCTGTTCTAAATGGCCTACCCCTTATTCTTAAACTGTGGCCTCTGGTTCTGGAATCCCCAACATTGAGAACATGTTTCCTGCCTCTAGCGCATCCAAACCCTTAATAATCTTATATGTTTCAATCAGATCCCCTCTCATCCTTCTAAATTCCAATGTATACAAACCCAGTCGCTCCGATCTTCAACATATGTCATCCTGGGAATCAACCTTGTGAACCTATGCTGCACTCCCTCAATAGCAAGAATGTCCTTCCTCAAATTTGGAGACCAAAACTGAACACAATAGTCCAGCTGTAGTCTCAGCAGGGCCCTGTACAACTGCAGAAGGACCTCTTTGCTCCTATACTCAACTCCCCTTGTTATGAAGGCCAACATGCCATTAGCTTTCTTCACTGCCTGCTGTACCTGCATGCTTACTTTCAGTGACTGATGAACAAGGACACCCAGATCTCATTGTACTTCCCCTTTTCCTAACTTGACACCATTCAGATAGTAATCTGCCTTCCTGTTCTTGCCACCAAAGTGGATAACCTCACATTTATCCACATTAAACTGCATCTGCCCACTCACCCAACCTGTCCAAGTCACCCTGCATTCTCATAACATCCTCCTCATATTTCACACTGCTACCCAGTTTTGTGTCATCTGCAAATTTCCTAATATTACTTTTAGTCCCTTCATCTAAATCATTAATGTATATTGGAAATAGCTGCGGTCCCAGCACCGAGTCTTGCGGTACCCCACTAGTCACGGCCTGCCATTCTGAAAAGGACCCGTTAATCCCTACTCTTTGTTTCCTGTCTGCCAACCAATTTTCTATCCACGTGAGTACCCTACCCCCAATACCATGTGCTCTAATTTTGCCCACTAATCTCCTATGTGGGACCTTATCAAAGGCTTTCTGAAAGTCCAGATACACTACATCCACTGGGTCTCCCTTGTCCATTTCCATAGTTACATCCTCAAAAAATTCCAGAAGATTAGTCAAGCATGATTTCCCCTTCATAAATCCATGCTGACTCGGACCAATCCTGTTACTGCTATCCAAATGTGCTGTTATTTCATCTTTTATAATTGACTCCAGCATCTTCCCCACCACTGATGTCAGGCTAACTGTTCTATAATTCCCTGTTTTCTCTCTCCCTCCTTTCTTAAAAAGTGGGATAACATTAGCTACCCACCAATCCTCAGGAACTGATCCTGAATCTATAGAACATTGGAAAATGATTACCAATGCATCCACGATTTCTAGAGCCACCTCCTTAAGTACTCTGGGATGCAGACCATCAGGCCCTGGGAGTTTATCAGCCTTCAGTCCCATCAGTCTACCCAACACCATTTTCTGCTTAATGTGAATTTCCTTCAGTTCCTCCATTACCCTAGGTCTTCTGGCCACTATTACATCTGGGAGATTGTCTGTGTCCTCCCTGGTGAAGACAGATCCAAAGTACCTGTTCAACTCATCTGCCACTTCCTTGTTCCCCATAATAAATTCACCCATTTCTGCCTTCAAGGGCCCAACTTTGGTCTTAACTAATTTTTTTCCTCTTCACATACCTAAAGAAGCTTTTACTATCCTCCTTTATATTCTTGGCTAGCTTACCTTCGTACCTCATCTTTTCTCCTCATATTGCCTTTTTAGTTATCTTCTGTTACTCTTTAAAACATTCCCAATCCTTTGGCTTCCCACTCATCTTTGTTATGTTATACTTCTCTTTTATTTTTATACTGTCCTTGACTTCCCTTGTCAGCCACGGTTGCCCCCTACTCCCCTTAGAATCATTCTTCCTCTTTGGAATGAACTGACCCTGAACGTTCTGAATTATTCCCAGAAATACCTGCCATTGTCGTTCCACTGTCATTGCAGCTAGGGTATCTTTCCAGTCAACTTTGGCCAGCTCCTCCCTCATAGCTCCATAGTCCCCTTTGTTCAACTGTAATACTGATTACAGGTGGGTACCACATACTGCTGAAGCGAGAGGTTAAAGATTGTAGTGAATACCATAGTCAGTTGATCAGCACAGGTCATTATTACTTGGCCAAGTAACCCATCCTCCCAGTACATGACATCACCATCTTCTGGTCAGATCCAAGGTCAGTTCACAAATTGATCAGCATCTGCGATTGGTTTGAGTTGGCATCGGGGGCCAGGGTTAACTGAATGAAGAGTGAGGCCATGCTCTTTGGCAACCGGACCAATACAACAAGTACTGGCTGGAGTGCATTGGGAACGTAGAAGAGAAATTGGGATTCTGGGAGGGTGTTCCTTGTCATAACTGGGAAGAACACCCATCAGGTGTGAGGTACTCTCAGGGCTGCTGTACTTGATGCAACTGTGAAACATCCTCCAATCCCCCTGCTGGGAATCCCCAGAACTGCCTTGGGATGCAAAATGGAGTGAGTCAGATGGGTCACAGTGGGTAAGTCCTTGGACAACAGGGGCAAAAACACATCTGATGTTGCCCTCATCATGGTACCGTATAGGGTTCTTCCCCTACTGGACAGGACAAGTCTGGATTGGATGAGAAAGCTCTTCAATTATTGTAGCAGTTAACACCCCAGTCCTATTGGTTGTAAGGAATGCAAAAAAACAATGTGTAATGCATTGACTATGAATGTAAGAATTTAAAGACATTGCATGGTTTATTTTTGTAAATATTTTTATTATTAAAAAAGTTTATTTTGATTCATAAAATAGGATCTTACTGTTGCTTACAGAGGAGGCAGTAAACTTTGTGAAACAGAATAATAAAATAAGTGATAGTTTCGATGAAGCAACACACACAAAATGCTGGAGGAATTCAGCAGGCCAGACAACATCTATGGAAAAGAGTAAACAGTTGATGTTTTGGGCTGAGACCCTTCATCAGTATTGATACAGTTCCCTACCTCATTCCAAAGATGTATGCGATGGGGTTAGTAGCATGTGTTGCTGCCGCCAGAGGCATGGTGCCCCTGTCCCCAGCACACTGTGTTGGTCCTTGATTCAAACAACGCATCACTGAGTACAGTGAATATGGTTCAATGTACATGCACCAAATGAAGCTAATCTTTAATATTTAAAATCTATCATTAATATCACCTCACTGTTTTCTATTGGTTACCTTAATTTTATGATGTGAAGAGAAGGGAAAGGGTAAAAGGGGAGACAGAATGGGAAATGGAGCAAAAGAAAAGTTGAAGGGGGAAAATATTGGAATTTAGAGTAATTGATGTTCATGTCGTCAGGGTGGAGGCTACCCAGATGGAATATGAGCTAACCTGGTCTCACCGATCACCTGCCAGTTTGTACTCCTCCCCCACCCCATCTTTTATTCTGTCTTCCTCCCTCCTTTCTATTCCTGATGATGCTTTAGTCCAAAATGTCACCTATCTATTCCCATCCATAGATGGTGCCAGCATTTTGTGTGTGTTGCTCAAAGAACTCCCATATTTACATATTTATAAGACCATAAGGCTATAAGACATAGGAGCAGAAGTAGGCCATTTGGCCCATTGAGTCTACTCCACTATTCAATCAAGGCTGATCCTCCCTCCTCAGCCCTATTCCCCACCCTTCTCCCTGTAATCTTTGATGCCATGTCCAATCAGGAACCTATTAATCTCTGCCTTAAATACACCCACGACCTGGCCTCCACAGATGCATGTGATAACAAATTCCACAAATTCACAAATTTCTCTGCATCTGTACCTTAAATGTACGTCCTTCTATCATGAGGCTGTGCCCTCTTGTCCTACACTCCTGAACGATGGAAAACATCCTTTCCAAATCTACTCTGTCTAGGCCTTTCAACATTCGAAATGTTTCAATGAGATCCCCTTTCATCCTTCAAAATTCCAGCAAGTACAGACTGAGATCCATCAAATATTCCTTCTATGATAACCCTTTCATTCCTGGTATCATCCTTGTGAACATCCTCTGGATCCTCTCCAATACCAGCACATATTTTCATTGATGAGGAGCCCAAGACTGTTCACAATACTCAAGGTGAGGCCTTACCAGTGCCTTATAAAGTCTCAGCAACATATCCCTGCTCTTGTATTCCAGACTTCTTGAAATAAATGCTAAAATTGCAATGCCTTCCTCACTACTGACACAACCTGCAAGTTAACCTTTAGGTGTTCAGCTCAAGGACTCCCAAGTCCTTTTGCCTCTTAGATTTTTGGATTTTCTCCCCAGTTAGAAAATAGTCTGCACATTTATTTCTACTACTAAAGTGCATGACCATTCATTTTCCAACATTGTATTTCATTTGCCACTCTCTTCCCCATTCTCCTAATCAGTCTAAGTCCTCCTGCAGCCTATCGGTTTCCTCAACACTACCTGCTTCACCAGCAATCTTCGTATTATCTGTAAACTTGGCAGCAAAGCCATCCATTCAATCATCTAAATCATTGATATACAGCATAAAAAGAAGTGGTCCTAACACCGACCCCTGTGGAACACTTCTACCCTCTGGCAGCCAACCAGAACAGGATCCTTTTATTCCCACTCACTGCCTCCCACCAATCAGCCAATGCTATAACCATGTTAGTAACTCTTCAGTAATACCATGGGCTCTTAACTTGGTAAGCAGCCTCATGTGTGGCAACATGCCAAAGACTTTCTGAAAGTCCAAAAATACAACATCCACTGCATTCCTTTATCCATCCTACTTGCAATCTCCTCCAAGAATTCCAACAGGTTCGTCAGGCAAGATTTTTGTCCTATCTTGTACTGTTTCACAAAGTACTCCATAAACTCATCCTTAACATTGGGTCCAACATCTTCCCAGCCACTGAGGTCAGGTTTACTGCTGCCTTCCTCCTTTCTTAAAGAGTGGAGTGACATTTGTAATTTTCCAGTCCTCTGGCACCATGCAAGAGTCCAATGATTTTTGAAAAGTCATTGCTAATGCCTCCACAATCTCTAACGCTACCTCTTTCAGAACCCTAGGGTGCAGTTCATCTGCTCCAGGTGACTTATGTACCCTTAGGTATTCCAGAATTTGAGCATATTCTTCCTTTTGATAGTAACTGCACTGACTTCTCTTCCTTCACACACTACAACACCTGGCACACTGCTAGTGTCTTCCACAGTGATGATTGATGCAAAATCCTCAATTAGTTACTCTGACATTTCCTTGTCCCCCGTTATTATTTCTATGGCCTCATTTTCCAGCAGTCCTATACCCTCTCTCATTTCTCTTTTATTTTTTACATACTTGACAAAGCTTTTACTATCAACTTTGATATTGTTTGCTAGCATGCTTTCATATTTCATCTTTCCCCTTCTAATGATTCTTTTAGTTACTCTGTAGGTTTTTAAAAGATTCCCAATCCTCTATCTTCCGGCTAATTTTTGCTTTGTGGTATGCCCCTTCTTTTGATTTTACATTAGCTTTGACTTCCCATGTCAGCCATGGTTGTACAATTTTGCAATTTGAGTATCTCTTTGTTTTTGGAACACATCTGTCCTGCACCTTCATCATTTTTCCCATAAACTGAAGCTATGCTATGCCGTCATCCCTGCCAGCAGCTCCTTCTAATTTACTTTGGCCAACACCTCACTCATACCACTGTAATTTCCCTTACTCCACTGAAATACTGCTACATCAGACTTTACTTTCTCCCTATCAAATTTCAAGTTGAACTCAATCATATTTT